>NC_053022.1:401219405-401371744 GCF_003073215.2 Triticum urartu | reverse complement strand
AGATCTTCACGAAGTAGGCGATCTCCTTGCCCTTACAAACTCCTTGGTTCAACTCCACAATCTTGTCGGAGGCTCCCAAGTGACACCTAGCCAATCTAGGAGACGCCACTCTCGAAGAAGTAACAAATGGTGTGTAGGTAATGAACTCCTTGCTCTTGTGCTTCAAATGATAGTCTCCCCAACACTCAACTCTCTCTCATAGGATTTGGATTTTGTGGAAAGAAGATTTGAGTGGAAAGCAACTTGGGGAAGGCTAGAGATCAAGATTCATATGGTAGGAATGGAATATCTTGGTCTCAACACATGAGTAGGTGGTTCTCTCTCAGAACATATGAGTTGGAATTGTGTATGTGTTCTGATGGCTCTCTCCACGAATGAAGAGGAGGTGGAGGGGTATATATAGCCTCCACACAAAATCCAACCGTTACACACAGTTTTCCAATCTCGGTGGGACCGAATCAACAAACTCGGTCGGACCGAAAAGGTGAACCTAGTGACCGTTAGAGATTTTTGGTGGGACTGACATGCAACTCGGTAGGACCGATATGGTTAGGGTTTGGGCATAACGTAATCTCAGTGAGACCGATTACACAAACTCGGTGAGACCGAGTTTGGTAATAAGCTAACCAGAGAGTTGGTCAGGTAAACTCGGTGGGACCGATTTGCTCTTTCGGTGAGACCGAAAAGTTACAAAAAGGAAACATAGAGTTTACACTGCAATCTCGGTGGGACCGATTTGCTCTTTCGGTGAGACCGAAAAGTTATGAAAGGGAGATAGAGAGTTTGCAATCCCATCTCGGTGAGACCGAGATCCCTATCGGTAGAACCGAATTGCTAGGGTTTGGCAGTGGCTTATGACAAGTGAAACTCGGTGGCGCCGGATAGAAAGAAACGGTAGGACCGAGTTTGGCTTAGGGTTTAGGTCATGTGTGGATATGGGAAAGTAGTTGAGGGTTTTGGAGCATATCACTAAGCACATGAAGCAAAAGGCTCATTAAGCAACACCTCATCCCTCCTTGATAGTATTGGCTTTTCCTAAAGACTCAATGTGATCTTGGATCACTAAAATATAAAATGAAGAGTCTTGAGCTTTTGAGCTTGAGCCAATCCTTTGTCCTTAGCATTTTGAGGGTTCCACTTTCACATCCATGCCATGCCAATCATTGAGCTTTCCTGAAATAGTCATCTTGGAATAGCATTAGCTCAATGAGCTATATGTTGTTATGAATTACCAAAACCACCTAGGGATAGTTGCACTTTCAATCTCCCCCTTTTTGGTAATTGATGACAACATATAGATCAAATCTTCGACAAATGATAATAAGCATGAAATATATCGTCGCTTTGAGAAGTATGTGACAAGTAAGAGCTCCCCCTAATTTTGTGCATATTTAAAATTTTCTTTAGACTGCAAATGCACAAAGAGTTAGAGTCATGGGTTACTCTTCCATGTCACATACATCTTGGTGGAGCGCTTAAAATGATAAGAATGAAATACATGCACTCATCACCAAGAATAGTGAATGATCACATAAGATAGATAAGATGATAATATTAAGCAAACATTAAGTGTAGCTTATGATCAAACACATGATCATCAATGTCTCACGAGCAATGACATAGTATCTCACACAAAAGCAAACAAAGTTCGAAAAACCACCAAATAAAACAAGAGAGAATAAAAGCAACACTAAAAGCAACACTCTCTCTCGAAGCCTATGATCTATACATTTTCTCCCCCTTTGGCAACAAGTTACCAAAAAGTTCCTAGAAAATGCATAGTGCTAAGTCGACACTTAGGCTTGATCTTCTGGTGGTGGTGGAGTCCGGAGCACTCCAAGGACGAAGCCTTCTGTAGACGTGGCCGGAGTTGAGGCTGAAGTAGATGCTGGAGCTGGTGGAACTGAGGCTGTAGCTGGTGCAGAAGTGGTGGCTCTAGTGTCAGCAACTGGCACTACATGTGCTCTCTGAGCTCTTGGCACTCTGGCAAATGCATCAGTTGTAGTCTTGCCTCTCCTCTCCTGCATGTCATCCTGAAGTTGTTCCACTGCAGACTGAATCTCTGTTACTTTGACATCCAAGTCATAGAACTTTTGTTCCATGATCCTCTCTAAGCTCTGCTGATTCTGAGTGAGGGTGGCCAGTCCTTGCTCAATCCTCAGTGTGGATGCAATCAAGTAACCAAGCTGCTCTTGTTTGGTTTTCAAGAAATACTCAGATGCCTCCTCTTGAGTTGGCATCTTGGCAGCTTTCTCCTTCCTTGCCTTCTCCTTCTTTGCTTGTGCTTGTGCAGATGATGGTTCATTCTCATTCATGACAACTTGATTATCTTCAAAATCTGGACGGATGGGCAGGTGTTCCTTGTCCAATAAGTATATGCCTGTGCCCATCTTGGAGTTGATTAACTCCTGAATTTGTGGGGCATATCCACAGCTCCTCTTCTGATCAGCTGCTGTCCTCTTAATGGTCTCTACCATGAGGCTCATCACTTTGAACTTCTGTGGCACATCAAATATATGAAGCAAATTGATCGCATGGCCTCTGATCATCTTGTGATCACCTGACTTGGGTAACAAGGTGTGCCTAAGGATCCAGTTGATAGTTGGCAGCCCTGACAGAAGATAATGCACTGAGCCAAACTTGAAAGTATCAAGTGCTTCATTTGGAATTTCCTTGTACATGTTGGACATAGAGTTGTGGTCCATCTTCTTCTTGGCATATACATCCAAGTCATCTTCCTGCTCTTCTGGGGCATTGATCAGCTGAGCCCATTCAGCAACTGTAGATTGGTACCTCGTACCTTCAGACATCCAAGTTATCCTACCATCTGGATATAAGTGTTCGTGGATTAGAATTGCATAATAAGTTCCTCGTTCCACTTTGTGAGCTTCTGCCCAACAAAGTCTCCTACTCCACAAGCATTGAAGCTGTCTTGCACTCCAGGATAGTGCTCTTCATTGTCCTTGATGTACTCCCAATCAAACCATCTCATGTCACAAACTATGGGCTTCTTGTCCAACAAAACTGTCTCATAGAAGTCCTGCTGTTCCTTAGTGTGAAACCTGTAGTCAACTGCAGTCCTTCTCCTTGAAGCATACGGGTCTGCTTCTATCCACTTCCGGAGCCCTGAATCTCTCCTGAGTTTCATATCCTCAGCCACAGGATGAGCATCATTGTGGTCTGGGATCTTGGGCTTGAGCTTTCTCAGAACATGCTCTTCATCATCTTCTTTAGCAGCTTCAGGCACTGGGGCCTTGTTCTTTTCAGTTGCAGGTATGCTCCTCGTATTTCTCTTTGGAGCTGTCTTGACCTTTGATGCAGCCTTGGGTGCTTCCTTGGGCTTAGATGTAGTAGCCCCTGATTTGATAGCATCACCTATTAGCTTGGGTGCCTTAGGTGCTGGTGTAGCAGCCTCTTCTTCTTCCTCTTCTTCCATGATGGAAGCCTTTCCAAGCACTCTGGCTACGGTCTTCTTGACCCTTTCCTTCCTTTTCTTTCCTTCAGCAGCAACTGGCTCTATGGTTGCAGGCTTTTCAGGAATCTGAGTTGAGGCTCTGGCCTTTGGCATAGGCTGCCTACCTGTTGGCCTTTTGATTTTCAATCCTGGCTTTGTGCCTTGAGCTGAGCCATGTTCCTTCTCGAGCACTACTCTCTTTGAAGTTGCTTCCTCTTCTGCCACATAGTCCTCATCCTCTGATTCTGAGGTTCTCTTCTTCCTTTGTCTTGTGGCAGCTTTTGGCAGATTGCTAGGGGTGCTCCTGCTGCCTTCATCTGAAGAACTTGAGGGACTAGTGCCCTCACTAATCTGCACTGGCTGTTCTGACATGTTTTGGCTATCACTTTGGTCTGACATGATGAACAAGCTGACTGCTGACCCTGTGAATAGTTTATAGATGAGGTAGAGTGGATGAGCATCAAAAAATGCAGAGATTTTTGCAAAAGAATGATTCAAAATCTTAGTTTTAGTTTCCCACTGAAATCATCTCGGATCTACCGATTTTTAAACTCGGTGATACCGAAGCAGTTTTGGAACCTAAACTAGTGAACTCGGTCAGACCGAGTCACAGTTCGGTGGCACCGAGACTGCTAGGGTTTCACAAAGTTCCAAAATCGGTCACACCGATAAGTAATTCTCGGTCAGACCGTGTCTCACTTGTGCAATGGCATGAGCCAAATCGGTGGGACCGAGTTTTTCAACTCGGTGGGTCCGAGATGGTTTCGGCGGAAACCTAACCCTAAAATTTTCGAATCAAAACTAATCTACGAACGCATTGACTGGACAGGAGTGTTTCAATCATGGCAAGAATCATTAAGAACACAATGTGCTAGGAATCGGATGGGGAATAGCACTGTGATCGAGTCCATACCCTAGTTCGGCGGAGACTCGCTACGGCGGCAACGGCGGGGGTGAATTTCGTTGACAGCGATGGAGACCAGCGACTGGAGGCGGCTGGCGGCGAGGAGACGATTCGGAGACCAAGTTGGCAGAGCAGGCTATCGCGCGGGCGAAGGGGTTCGGAGAAATTTCCAAATTTTTGCCCGTGACTATATATAGCCCAACCCTGTCGATGTGACCGAGTGGAACAACTCGGTGGCACCGAGATGCAAAACTGTATACAGTTGTTGCAACTCGGTGTGACCGAATGGTTCAAATCGGTTGCACCGAGATCGAAAACCTAGATCAACTTAATGATCTTGGTAGGACCGAAAGTAGGGTATCGGTCAGACCGAGAATCATAAAGAGGTTTTGGAAGTTTAAGTCTATGACGAATCGGGGACTCCGAGCGCTCCTCACACAGAGTGGTTCGAATCTGACTTGATCAAATTTTGTGATGTAGCATGAATAGAGTTTGAGACGAGAAAAGCATAGATAGCTAGAGGAGGTTCTTAGGCATTCTTGTCCATCCACTTGGCAAAAGGAAATAAAACCAAACAATCAAAACAACAAGTGGATGTCCTCGAATGAGTAAAATATGCAACCAGCATGCTCACACAATAAGATGGCAAATGAAATATGTGACAAGGCATGCACAACCAATTCTAGCATCTATCAAGCAATTTGCGATGACAAGGTCATCTATATATGAGTATATTGACTTAGGAGTCAAGTGAGAACACTTGATCATAGGTCATACTCATCATTTAAGCTCAAGTGGGGTTACCACTTTTACATAAAGCATTGTTGTGTTCACATCTTTAGAGTTGCTTTAGCTCAAGTCTTTGCTTCTCCATGAGTATCTTCGTTCATAACGGTCATCTCTACTCCTTCTCTCTCTTGGTGGTGATTCTTTGCTTCTTCTTTTTGGAGAATCTTCTCTTCTCTTGTAGGGAGCCGTACACTCATTGGAATAGTGTCCGGGTCTTCCACAACTGTAGCAGTTTCGCTCTCGACTAGAAGATCTTTTGTCATTGTAGGACCTTGACTTGAAGCTTCTATCTTTGCTTCTACTCTTGTAGAACTTGTTGAAGTTCTTCACCATTAAGCTCAATTCTTCATTGAAGTTTTGTTTCTCACTTGATGATGTAGGGGCTTCACATGAGGCTTTGTAGGCACCACTTGATTTGTTGTGAAGTTCCTCTTTATCCTTAAGTGACATTTCATGAGCAACAATTCTTCCAATCACCTCCGTTGGCTTGAGATCTTTGTAATTGGGCATCATTTGGATCAATGTGCACACGGTATCATATTTTCCATCCAAGGCTCTTAGAATCTTCTTGATGATGAATCTATCGGTCATCTCTTCACTTCCTAAGCCGGCAATCTCATTTGTGATGAGAGCAAGCCTAGAGTACATTTCAGCGACACCTTCACCATCCTTCATTTTGAACTTGTCAAGTTGACTTTGAAGCACATCCAACTTGGATTCCTTGACGGAGTCGGTACCTTAGTGCATATCAATCAAAGTGTCCCAAATTTCCTTTGCATTCTCAAGACGGCTGATTTTGTTGAATTCTTTGGGGCACAATCCGTTGAAGAGAATATCACAAGCTTGAGCATTGTATTGCAACATCTTCAACTCATCCGCGGTAGCTTCACGGTTTGGTTCTTTCCCATCAAAGAAGTCACCTTGCAAACCAACACACACAATAGCCCAAACGGCGGGGTTATGTCCAAGAATATGCATTTTCATTTTATGCTTCCAACTAGCAAAATTAGTACCATCAAAGTAAGGACCTCTACGGTGATAATTTCCCTCGCTAGACGCCATACTCTCCTAGGTTGTGAAACCAAGGCTATGACCACCAAAAGCTATGGAGATCAAAGCAAATGGAGACCAAAGCTCTGATACCACTTGTAGGATCGAAAGTATGTCTAGAGGGGGGTGATTAGACTACTTGACCAAATAAAAACTTAACCTTTTCCCAATTTTAGTTCTTGGCAGATTTTAGCTATTGTAGGACAAGTCAAGCAATCATCACACAATTCAAGCAAGCATGCAAAGAGTATATTGGCAGCGGAAAGTAAAGCATGCAACTTGCAAGAATGTAAAGGCAAGGGTTTGGAGAATTCAAACGCAATTGGAGACACGGATGTTTTTCCCGTGGTTCGGATAGGTGGTGCTATCCTACATCCACGTTGATGGAGACTTCAACCCACGAAGGGTAACGGTTGCGCGAGTCCACGAAGGGTAACGGTTGCGCGAGTCCACGGAGGGCTCCACCCACGAAGGGTCCATGAAGAAGCAACCACCCACGAAGGGTCCACGAAGTAGCAACCTTGTCTATCCCACCATGGCCATCGCCCACGAAGGACTTGCCTCACTAGCGGTAGATCTTCACGAAGTAGGCGATCTCCTTGCCCTTACAAACTCCTTGGTTCAACTCCACAATCTTTTCGGAGGCTCCCAAGTGACACCTAGCCAATCTAGGAGACACCACTCTCCAAGAAGTAACAAATGGTGTGTAGGTAATGAACTCCTTGCTCTTGTGCTTCAAATGATAGTCTCCCCAACACTCAACTCTCTCTCATAGGATTTGGATTTTGTGGAAAGAATATTTGATTGGAAAGCAACTTGGGGAAGGCTAGAGATCAAGATTCATATGGTAGGAATGGAATATCTTGGTCTCAACACATGAGTAGGTGGTTCTCTCTCAGAACATATGAGTTGGAATTGTGTATGTGTTCTTGATGGCTCTCTCCACGAATGAAGAGGAGGTGGAGGGGTATATATAGCCTCCACACAAAATCCAACCGTTACACACAGTTTTCCAATCTCGGTGGGACCGAATCAACAAACTCGGTCGGACCGAAAAGGTAAACCTAGTGACCGTTAGAGATTTTCGGTGGGACTGACATGCAACTCGGTAGGACCGATATGGTTAGGGTTTGGGCATAACGTAATCTCGGTGAGACCGATTACACAAACTCGGTGAGACCGAGTTTGGTAATAAGCTAACCAGAGAGTTGGTCAGGTAAACTCGGTGGGACCGATTTGCTCTTTCGATGAGACCGAAAAGTTACAAAAAGGAAACATAGAGTTTACACTGCAATCTCGGTGGGACCGATTCGCTCTTTCGGTGAGACCGAAAAGTTACGAAAGGGAAACAGAGAGTTTGCAATCCCATCTCGGTGAGACCGAGATCCCTATCGGTAGAACCGAATTGCTAGGGTTTGGCAGTGGCTTATGACAAGTGAAACTCAGTGGCGCCGGATAGAAAATCGGTAGGACCGAGTTTGGCTTAGGGTTTAGGTCATATGTGGATATGGGAAAGTAGTTGAGGGTTTTGGAGCATATCACTAAGCACATGAAGCAAGAGGCTCATTAAGCAACACCTCAATCCCTCCTTGATAGTATTGGCTTTTCCTAAAGACTCAATGTGATCTTGGATCACTAAAATATAAAATGAAGAGTCTTGAGCTTTGAGCTTGAGCCAATCCTTTGTCCTTAGCATTTTGAGGGTTCCACTTTCACATCCATGCCATGCCAATCATTGAGCTTTCCTGAAATAATCATCTTGGAATAGCATTAGCTCAATGAGCTATATGTTGTTGAATTACAACCATAGGAATTAGTGACTTTCAATAAATAATAACTTTATTATTGCCTCTAGGGCATATTTCCTTCAGTCTCCCACTTGCACTAGAGTCAATAATCTAGATTACACAGTAATGATTCTAACACCCATGGAGCCTTGGTGCTGATCATGTTTTGCTCGTGGAAGAGGCTTAGTCAGGGTCTGCAACATTCAGATCCGTATGTATCTTGCAAATTTCTATGTCTCCCACTTGGACTAAATCCCGAATGGAATTGAAGCGTCTCTTGATGTGCTTGGTTCTCTTGTGAAATCTGGATTCCTTTGCCAAGGCAATTGCACCAGTATTGTCACAAAAGATTTTCATTGGACCCGATGCACTAGGTATGACACCTAGATCGGATATGAACTCCTTCATCCAGACTCCTTCATTTGCTGCTTCCGAAGCAGCTATGTACTCCGCTTCACATGTAGATCCCGCCACGACACTTTGTTTAGAACTGCACCAACTGACAGCTCCACCGTTTAATGTAAACACGTATCCGGTTTGCGATTTAGAATCGTCCGGATCAGTGTCAAAGCTTGCATCAACGTAACCTTTACGATGCTCTTTGTCACGTCCATATACGAGAAACATATCCTTAGTCCTTTTCAGGTACTTCAGGATGTTCTTGACCGCTGTCCAGTGATCCACTCCTGGATTACTTTGGTACCTCCCTGCTAGACTTATAGCAAGGCACACATCAGGTCTGGTACACAGCATTGCATACATGATAGAGCCTATGGCTGAAGCATAGGGAACATCTTTCATTTTCTCTCTATCTTCTGCGGTGGTCGGACATTGAGTCTTACTCAACTTCACACCTTGTAACACAGGCAAGAACCCTTTCTTTGCTTGATACATTTTGAACTTCTTCAAAACTTTGTCAAGGTATGTGCTTTGTGAAAGTCCAATTAAGCGTCTTGATCTATCTCTATAGATCTTGTGCCCAATATGTAAGCAGCTTCACCGAGGTCTTTCATTGAAAAACTTATTCAAGTATCCCTTTATGCTATCCAGAAATTCTATATCATTTCCAATCAGTAATATGTCATCCACATATAATATCAGAAATGCTACAGAGCTCCCACTCACTTTCTTGTAAATACAGGCTTCTCCAAAAGTCTGTATAAAACCAAATGCTTTGATCACACTATCAAAGAGTTTATTCCAACTCCGAGAGGCTTGCACCAGTCCATAAATGGATCGCTGGAGCTTGCACACTTTGTTAGCTCCCTTTGGATCGACAAAACCTTCCGGTTGCATCATATACAACTCTTCTTCCAGAAATCCATTCAGGAATGCAGTTTTGACATCCATCTGCCAAATTTCATAATCATAAAATGCGGCAATCGCTAACATGATTCGGACAGACTTAAGCATCGCTACGGGTGAGAAGGTCTCATCGTAGTCAATCCCTTGAACTTGTCGAAAACCTTTTGCAACCAGTCGAGCTTTGTAGACAGTAACATTACCGTCAGCATCAGTCTTCTTCTTGAAGATCCATTTATTCTCAATTGCTTGCCGATCTTTGGGCAAGGCAACCAAAGTCCATACTTTGTTCTCATACATGGATCCCATCTCAGATTTCATGGCTTCAAGCCATTTTGCAGAATCTGGGCTCACCATCGCTTCTTCATAGTTCGTAGGTTCATCATGATCTAGTAGCATGACTTCCAGAACAGGATTACCGTACCACCCTGGTGCGGATCTTACTCTGGCTGATCTACGAGGTTCAGTAGTAACATGTTCTGAAGTTTCATGATCATCATCATTAGCTTCCTCACTAATTGGTGTAGGTGTCACAGAAACCGGTTTCTGTGATGTACTACTTTCCAATAAGGGAGCAGGTACAGTTACCTCATCAAGTTCTACTTTCCTCCCACTCACTTCTTTCGAGAGAAACTCCTTCTCTAGAAAGTTTCCGAATTTAGCAACAAAATTCTTGCCTTCGGATCTATGATAGAAGGTGTATCCAATAGTTTCTTTTGAATATCCTATGAAGACACATTTCTCTGATTTGGGTTCGAGCTTATCAGGTTGAAGCTTTTTCACATAAGCATCGCAGCCCCAAACTTTCAGAAACGACAACTTTGGTTTCTTGCCAAACCATAGTTCATAAGGCGTCGTCTCAACGGATTTTGATGGTGCCCTATTTAACGTGAATGCAGCCGTCTCTAAAGCATAACCCCAAAACGATAGCGGTAAATCAGTAAGAGACATCATAGATCGCACCATATCTAGTAAAGTACGATTACGACGTTCGGACACACCATTACGGTGTGGTGTTCCGGGTGGCGTGAGTTGCGAAACTATTCCGCATTGTTTCAAATCTAGACCAAACTCGTAACTCAAATATTCTCCTCCACGATCAGATCGTAGAAACTTTATTTTCTTATTACGATGATTTTCAACTTCACTCTGAAATTCTTTGAACTTTTCAAATATTTCAGACTTATGCTTCATTAAGTAGATATACCCATATCTGCTTAAATCATCTGTGAAAGTGAGAAAATAACGATAGCCGCCACAAGCCTCAACATTCATCGGACCACATACATCTGTATGTATGATTTCCAACAAATCTGTTGCTCTCCCCATAGTACCGAAGAACAGTGTTTTAGTCATCTTGCCCATGAGGCACGGTTCGCAAGTACCAAGTGATTCATAATCAAGTGATTCCAAAAGTCCATCAGTATGGAGTTTCTTCATGCGCTTTACACCGATATGACCTAAACGGCAGTGCCACAAATAAGTTGCACTATCATTATCAACTCTGCATCTTTTGGCTTCAACATTATGAATATGTGTATCACTACTATTGAGATTCATCAAAAATAGACCACTCTTCAAGGGTGCATGACCATAAAAGATATTACTCATATAAATAGAAACAACCATTATTCTCTGATTTAAATGAATAACCGTCTCGCATCAAACAAGATCTAGATATAATGTTCATGCTCAACGCTGGCACCAAATAACAATTATTTAGGTCTAATACTAATCCCGAAGGTAGATGTAGAGGTAGCGTGCCGACTGCGATCACATCGACTTTGGAACCATTTCCCACGCGCATCGTCACCTCGTCCTTCGCCAATGTTCGCTTAATCCGTAGTCCCTGTTTCGAGTTGCAAATATTAGCAACAGAACCAGTATCAAATACCCAGGTGCTACTGTGAGCTCTAGTAAGGTACACATCAATAACAAGTATATCACATATACCTTTGTTCACCTTGCCATCCTTCTTATCCGCCAAATACTTGGGGCACTTCCGCTTCCAGTGTCCAGTCTGCTTGCAGTAGAAGCACTCAGTTTCAGGCTTAGGTCCAGATTTGGGTTTCTTCTCCTGAGCAGCAACTTGCTTGTTGTTCTGCTTGAAGTTCCCCTTCTTCTTCCCTTTGCCCTTTTTCTTGAAACTGGAGGTCTTGTTGACCATCAACACTTGATGCTCCTTCTTTATTTCTACCTCCGCAACCTTTAGCATTGCGAACAGCTCGGGAATCGTCTTATCCATCCCTTGCATATTATAGTTCATCACGAAGCTCTTGTAGCTTGGTGGCAGTGATTGAAGAACTCTGTCAATGACACTATCAACAGGAAGATTAACTCCCAGTTGAGTCAAGTGATTATGATACCTAGACATTTTGAGTATATGTTCACTGACAGAACTATTCTCCTCCATCTTGCAGCTGTAGAACTTATTGGAGACTTCATATCTCTCAATCCGGGCATTTTCTTGAAATATTAACTTCAACTCCTGGAACATCTCATATGTTCCATGATGTTCAAAACGTCGTTGAAGTCCCGATTCTAAGCCGTAAAGCATGGCACACTGAACTATCGAGTAGTCATCAGCTTTGCTCTGCCAGACATTCATAACATCTGGTGTTGCTCCAGCAGCAGGCCTGGCACCCAGCGGTGCTTCTAGGACGTAATTCTTCTGTGCAACAGTGAGGATAATCCTCAAGTTACGCACCCAGTCTATGTAATTGCTACCATCATCTTTCAACTTTGCTTTCTCAAGGAACGCATTAAAATTCAACGGAACAACAGCACGGGCCATCTATCTACAATCAAACATAGACAAGCAAGATACTATCAAGTACTAAGTTCATGATAAATTTAAGTTCAATTAATCATATTACTTAAGAACTCCCACTTAGAAAGACATCTCTCTAATCTTCTAAGTGATCACGTGATCCAAATCAACTAAACCATAACCGATCATCACGTGAAATGGAGTAGCTTTCAATGGTGAACATCAATATGTTGATCATATCTACTATATGATTCATGCTCGACCTTTCGGTCTCAGTGTTCCGAGGCCATATCTGCATATGCTAGGCTCGTCAAGTTTAACCTGAGTATTCTGCGTGTGCAAAACTGGCTTGCACCCGTTGTAGATGGACGTAGAGCTTATCACAGCCGATCATCACATGGTTTTTGGGAACGGCGGACTTTGGCAACGGTGCATACTCAGGGAGAACACTTTTATCTTGAAATTTAGTGAGAGATCATCTTATAATGCTACCGTCAATCAAAGCAAGATAAGATGCATAAAAGATAAACATCACATGCAATCAATATAAGTGATATGATATGGCCATCATCATCTTGTACTTGTGATCTCCATCTCCGAAGTACCATCATGATCACCATCGTCACCGGCACGACACCTTGATCTCCATCGTAGCATCGTTGTCGTCTCGCCAATCTTATGCTTCCACGACTATCGCTACCGCTTAGTGATAGAGTAAAGCATTACAGTGCGATTGCATTGCACAAAATAGAGCGACAACCATATGGCTCCTACCAGTTGCCGAGAACTCGGTTACAAAACATGATCATCTCATACAATAAAATTTAGCATCATGTCTTGACCATATCACATCACAACATGCCCTGCAAAAACAAGTTAGACATCCTCTACTTTGTTGTTGCAAGTTTTACGCGGCTGCTACGGGCTTAGCAAGAACCGTTCTTACCTACGCATCAAAACCACAACGATAGTTTGTCAAGTTGGTGTTGTTTTAACCTTCGCAAGGACCGGGCGTAGCCACACTCGATTCAACTAAAGTTGGAGAAACTGACACCCGCCAGCCACCTGTGTGCAAAGCACGTCGGTAGAACCAGTCTCGCGTAAGCGTACGCGTAATGTCGGTCCGGGCCGCTTCATCCAAAAATACCGCCGAACCAAAGTATGACATGCTAGTAAGCAGTATGACTTATATCGCCCACAACTCACTTGTGTTCTACTCGTGCATATAACATCAACGCATAAAACCTGGCTCTGATACCACTATTGGGAACGTAGTAATTTCAAAAAAATTCCTACGCACACGCAAGATCATGGTGATGCATAGCAACGAGAGGGGAGAGTGTTGTCTACGTACCCACGTATTCCGCCAACGAAAGCGTTGACACAACGTAGAGGAAGTAGTCGTACGTCTTCCCGATCCGACCAATCCAAGTACCGAACGTACGGCACCTTCGAGTTCTGCACACGTTCAACTCGGTGACGTCCCTCGAGCTCCGATCCAGCCGAGTGTTGAGGGAGAGTTTCGTCAGCACGACGGCATGATGACGGTGATGATATTCTACCGACGCAGGGCTTCACCTAAGCACCGCTACAATATGACCGAGGTGGAATATGGTGGAAGGGGGCACCGCACACGGCTAAGGAACGATCACGAAGATCAACTTGTGTCTCATGGGGTGCCCCCTTGCCCCCGTGTATAAAGGAGGGAGAGGGGGAGGTGCGGCCGGCCCTAGGGGTGCGCCTGGAGGAGTCCTACTCCCACCGGGAGTAGGACTCCCCCCTCTTGCCTTGTTGGAGAAGGAAAGGGGAAGGGGGGAAGAGGAAAGGGGGGCGCCCACCCATCCTTGTCCTATTCGGACTAGGGGGAGGGGGCGCGTGGCCTGCACTGGCCGGCCCTCCTCTTCTCCCTTAGGGCCCATGTAGGCCCATTAACCCCCAGGGGGGTTCCGGTAACCCCCCGGTGCTCCGGTAAAATCCCGATTTCACCCAGAACGTTTCCTATATCCAAATATAGGCTTTCATATATCAATCTTTATGTCTCGACCATTTCTAGACTCCTCGTCATGTCTGTGATCACATCCGGGACTCCGAACAACCTTCGGTACATCAAAACACAAAAACCGTAATTACGATCGTCACCGAACTTTAAGCGTGCGGACCCTATGGGTTCGAGAACTATGTAGACATGACCGAGACACGTCTCCGGTCAATAACCAATAGCGGAACCTGGATGCTCATATTGGCTCCTACATATTCTACGAAGATCTTTATCGGTCAGACCGCATAACAACATACGTTGTTCCCTTTGTCATCGGTATGTTACTTGCCCGAGATTCGATCGTCGGTATCTCAATACCTAGTTCAATCTCGTTACTGGCAAGTCTCTTTACTCGTTCCGTAATACATCATCCCGCAACTAACTTATTAGTTGCAATGCTTGCAAGGCTTGAGTGATGTGCATTACCGAGAGGGCCCAGAGATACCTCTCCGACAATCGGAGTGACAAATCCTAATCTTGAAATACGCCAACCCAACAAGTACCTTCAGAGACACCTGTAGAGCACCTTTATAACCACCCAGTTATGTTGTGACGTTTGGTAGCACACAAAGTGTTCCTCCGGTAAACGGGAGTTGCATAATCTCATAGTCATAGGAACATGTATAAGTTATGAAGAAAGCAATAGCAACAAAGTAAACAATCAAGTGCTATGCTAACGGAATGGGTCAAGTCAATCACATCATTCTCCTAATGATGTGATCCCGTTAATCAAATGACAACTCATGTCTATGGCTAGGAAACATAATCATTTTTAATCAACGAGCTAGTCAAGTAGAGGCATACTAGTGACACTCTGTTTGTCTATGTATTCACACATGTATTATGTTTCCTGGTTAATACAATTCTAGCATGAATAATAAACTTTTATCATGATATAAGGAAATAAATAATAACTTTATTATTGCCTCTAGGGCATATTTCCTTCACAGGTGGCGCAACCGAGCTCAAGGAGGAGCTTGATGAAGATCGTGTTCGTTGGTTGTTTCGTTTCCAGTTGATCAGTAGTGGAACCCAGTTGGGGCGATCGGGGATCTGTAGCATTAGGGGTAGTCTTCTTTATTTTGGTTCCGTAGTCGGACCTTGATTGTATCTGGATGATGTTATGCTTTATTCATATATTTTGTGAAGTGGCGATTGTAAGCCAACTATGTACCTCTTTTCTTATTCAGTACATGGGATGTGTAAAGATTACCCCTCTTGCGACATTGCCTTCAATGCGGTTATGCCTCTAAGTCGTGCTTCGACACGTGGGAGATATAGCCGCATCGGGGGTGTTACATATAATCACCTAGAAAATCATCTTCATGACTATTGAAATCAAGATACTCGGGGTGTGATACCTTGGAGCCTTTAGCCATGAAGCATCTTTCAATTCCTTCATTTGGTGAATAAAATAGATCATGGGCGTTGGATGATACTAGAGCAAGTCCGGCAATACCTTCATCTTGAGTATATTCAGAGTCAGAGTGATAGCTTATCTCAGAGTAGCTGTCAGAGTCGGAACTGGAAACCCATTCACCAACATGAGCTTGATGTCTTCGTCTTGTGTAGCTCTTTGATGACTTATCTTTCCTTTCCAAATCATTGCTTCTTTGAGAGGGTCTTCGTTCATAATGATCATCTCTACTCCTTCTCTCTCTTGGAGGTGATTCATCTCTTCTACTTCTCCTATTTGGTGAGTCTTCTCTTTTCTTGTAGGGCGTCGCACACTCATTGGAGTAGTGTCTGGGTCTTTCAAAATTGTAGCAATTACGATCACGACTGGAAGATCTTTTCATATTGTAGGACCTTAACCTGGAGCTTCTATCTTTGCTTCTACTCTTGTAGAACTTGTAGAAGTTTTTCACCATTAAGCTCAATTCTTCATTGGAGACTAGCTTGTCACTTGATGTTGTAGGATCATCACTTGAAGCTTTGTAAGCACCACTTGACATGTTGTGCAGCTCTTCCTTATACTTGAGTGACATCTTATGAGCAACAATTCTATCAATGACTTCCATGGGCTTCAGATCTTTGTAATTGGGCATCATTTGGATCAATGTGCACACAGTATCATGTTTTCCATCCAAGGCTCTAAGGATCTTCTTGATGATGAACTTGTCGGTCCTCTCTTCACTCCCTAAGCCGGCAATCTCATTTGTGATGAGAGCATACCTAGAGTACATTTTGGCGACTCTTTCACCATCTTTCATCTTGAATTTGTCAAGTTGACTTTGAAGCACACCCAACTTGGATTCCTTGATGGATTCGGCACCTTGGTACATATCAACCAAAGTGTCCCAAATTTCCTTTGCATTCTCAAGGCGGCTGATTTTGTTGAATTCTTCGGGGCACAATCCATTGAAAAGAATATTGCAAGATTGAGCATTGTATTGCAGCATCTTTAATTCTTCCGCGGTCGCTTCACAATCCGGTTCTCTATCGTCCTCAAAGAATTCACCTTGCAAGCCAGTGCGAACAACATCCCAAACGGCGGGGTTATGACCAAGAATATGCATTTTCATCTTGTACTTCCAACTAGCAAAATTTGTGCCATCAAAGTAAGGACCTCTTCGGTGATAGTTACCCTCACTAGACGCCATACCCTCCTAGGTTGTGAAACCATGGCTATGATCACCAAAGCAATGAAAATCAAGGCTAACAAAGACCAAAGCTCTGATACCTCTTGTAGGGTCGAAAGTATGTCAAGAGGGGGATGATTAGACTACTTGATTAAATAAAAATCTATCATTTTTCCGATTTTAGTTGTAGGCAGATTTTAGCAATTATGACAAGTCAAGTAACACCCTACATACGCAAGTCTAAGAGTATAGCAGTGGAATGTAGAACACTCCACATGTAAGTAAAAAAGAAAGGGTTTGGTGAAGGCAAACACAATGGGGACACGAAGATTTTTTGCGTGGTTTCGATAGGTGGTGCTATCGTACGTCCACGTTGATGGAGACTTCAACCCACGAAGGGTAACGGATGCGCGAGTCCATGGAGGGCTCCAGCCACGAAGGGTCCACAGAGAAGCAACATTGTCTAACCCGTCATGGCCATCGTTCACGAAGGACTTGCCTCACTCGGGTGGATCTTCACGTAATAGGTACAATCAGAGTTAAGTGAGATAAAAAATAGGGTGTGTCTAGGGAACATCTAGATGTGCCCTAGTTATTGCACATCTAAGAGAGTGAATCAAGCATAAAAAAAGAAAAAAAGAAAAAAGAATTATCCACACGAATCTCGATGTAAGATCAATGACATAGGACTTAGATGTGCAATACTTATGACACATCTAGATGTGCTTTAGCAAAACTGTAAAAAATAAGATGGTCAAACAACAAAAGCACCAAAATGTTAGGCTGTGAACCACAATTAGATTTCCATGTAATACAACTTTATCTCATTGTTACACACGCATACAAAAGATCTATAGGTAGCAAAAGTAGCCGGCTAGCAGATCCACACAACACTACTGTACCTGTTATTGTTGCTTACGTTCGTCCTTCCATCTCTAGTCATATAATAAGTAATCCTAAGTAGTCAGACCACATTATCAATATGTTGTAGTTTTTTAGGACAAACAGTAGGTGATTTACCTACTGTAAATATATGTCTACAGTTTGAAGCATATATGATAATAAGTTGACGGGTCAATACTTCAATCCGCTGGTGAAGGGCACGCCGGTCTGCGGCAGCCAGTTGCCCCCGAGCACCATACTGTCGACGGTAAAGTTGCCGGCATCGGCGCCGTCGCCTAGCACGTGGTAGCCCGGCCAGCTGACCCGACGGCCGGTGTCGGCGCCCGGCCCGGAGTTGTTGTACTCGGCATAGTAGAGCGTGTCGAGCGCGAAGTCCCCGGACCACGGCATCCACCCGGTGGCGTCGACGAGGCCGCCGATGTACGACTCCATGACCACCGTGCGCGAGTAGTTCTTCCACGGCCGGCCGAGGAAGGTGCGCGTGTCAAAGGCGGCGTTGGCCGCGAGCTCCGGGGACGGGAGGAGGGTGCAGCCCTGGATGGAGGTGCCGGTGTTCTGCTCCGGGTTGGTGCGGCCCTGCGCCGTGACGGTGTTGCTCTGGCCCTGCATGGGGAGGCGGGAGTAGAAGGTGCAGTCCTGGAAGACGACGGCGGCGTTGCCGAACACGTAGTCCACGGTGCCGTGCACCTCGCAGCCGCGGTAGAACTGGCGGAGGGAGTGCGTGTAGAGCGTGTCCTGGTACGCCTCGAAGCTGCAGCTGTAGAAGGTCGACAGGTCGGCGCTCGACCGGAGCGCCACCGCCTGGTGCTTCGCCGGGCCGGCCGTGTTCCGGATCGTCATGTTCATCGCCACGAATCCTTGCCCATGCACAGCTGTGACATGCGTACATTCACATTAAGTTCATAACAAAAAATTAAGTTATTGAAACCAAAATATTATATTTTCCGTGCTACTATAATCAAATTTGTGGACATGTTAGCGGAAGGTGCCGCATATGTGTGCGCATGTTTGCTCTCCGGGCGCAACTAGGTAGTGCATGATGATGTGACGAGACACGAGACAAAATTGAGATCCGACACGGACCGACTCATTAATTCGCTCCATTGCCAGCACCGGTGTCATGGGACCAAATTAAAGCGACGTTTTTTAGGTTTCATCCTCCCTAGCCATTTGCCAGCAGAGGGCACGCCTAGCTAGTGACACTCCCATTTTATATTTTCCTTTATTCGAAGTGCAAAGCTCACAAATGCCCACTAGTTACCAGCTTGCCTCTTGTTTGGTCATCGACCTAGTCCCTCCATTCTTAAACTGATTTTTTTTAAGATTCTTAAACCGAAAATCATCCAAACCTTTTGAAATTTGATTTTACATAATTCCTCCATTCATAAGATGATTTCATGAGCTGTTGTTTTCGTGAAACTGCTATTGGAGCTCGATTTTCAAAAAAAAAGAATAAGTTTCAAAAATCCTGAAAAATACATACGTAAATATAGATGTATAGTGCATGTTTGCAAAGTTTCATGATGAAATGTGAAAGTTAATTTAGGTATGCATGCAAACATCACTTTGGCCAATTGTAAATAATTCAATCATCCGACCTCCTATTTTTCTTTCTTCAAAAGCGATTGTTGCATGTGTGTGTGCGTGTGCGTATTACTTACTTTGTGCTCAGTGTGCCTAAAAACAAGAAGAACAAAACTGAATACGATGTATAACTTATATTTTTGCTTAGTTCGAAGAGACATAAGAGAATCATGTTTTAAGATTATAGTCCGTTGCAGCACGGACTCCAACACCCTTTGTGAAAGAAAAAGAAGGGCCACATATTAATGACATAGTATGCAACTAAGACTAACTATATATGAGTTCGCTATTAGATTATAGATGAACCTTGCTCTTATCTAGCTAATCCAAAATTTGTAACCAACCTATTTTCCCCTTCTTCTTTTTTATGTTGAACCTATTTCCCCCTTCTTCTTCTTTTTTTGAGATACCTATTTCCCCTTTTTTCTCACTGCAAATGTAGAGCACCGGCCTCCTATATAGGTAAAAAGTAGGAGTATGTTCTATACCCAAAAGACCAAAAGAGAGTAAAAAAATATTGACGTGAACAAAAGACCAAAAGGTTTGACAGGTTGAAGTGTTTGATGTGTTTCTCTTGTCGTTGTCAACGATTGCATTTCTTTTTACCAAGAAAGTAATGTGTCATATGCATATATGCATTGTGCACTTACCAACGGTGGCCGAGTGGAAAGTGGTCCAGCCATCGACAACGCTCCGGTTGCCGGTGATCACCGTCTGTCCGATCCCATCGCCGATCATCATGACGTACTTCATCTTCTTGGGCACCTCCACGTTCTCCTCGTACACGCCCGCGAGCACGTATATCACGTAGTACCCGGCGCTGCCGTTGAGGTTGGTGGGCGCGGCCGCCACGGCATCCCCGACCGTCGTGTAGTTCCCGGAGCCACCCTGGTCCACCGTCACGGCCCTGTTCACCGCCACTGTCCCTTGGGGCCCCTCGATCGCCATTCTCCGGACCATCTCCTCGTCGTTCGCGTCGAACAGCCCCCTCCTCACGTTCGTCGGGGCCGTCGGCGGCTTCTTGTGGCCGTGGTGCGGTTTCTTGGCGCCCTTGGGCGCCTTCGCCGTGGTCACCCATGCCCTGGTGAAGAGTGACAGCGAGAGACTGTAGAGCTTGGTGCCGTTGGAGATCGGCTCGGCGAGGCCGCCGCCACGGTCCGACCACGATCCCGACGCGGCCTGAAGGCCGTCGAGACATGTCTCCTGGTTGGTCAGGATCGCCGAGAGCAACGTCTGTACGTCGTCGGCCTGCGGGTCGAGGAGCGTCTCCGTGCCCTTGAGCGCAGTGCCGGTGGCGGAGAGGAAGTCGACGTTGAGCTCGGAGAGGAGCTTGCAGTCCTGCAGCGCGCCGATCGCGCTGCGTGAGAGGTGGCGGTGGCGGGACAGGTAGTGGTCGACGAGGGCGACAAACTTGTTGGCGCTGGCGAGGGACTTGGCGACGGAGAAGCGGCCGTAGGTGTAGAGGTCGCTCGTGCCGTGCGGCGGCAGCACGGTCCGGCAGAACGTGGGGTCCGTCGTGTCGTTGCACGCCGTGGACGGTGACACCGGCGTGGACGGTGTCGCGTCGTCGCAGAGGGCGAAAATCAACAAGGAGAGCAGCAGGACGGCCGAGAGGGCGCTGCCATAGTAGACCGCCATGGTAGCTAGCTAGCTGAACTATGTGGCATATGTTTTCTGCGTGTGTTTTGGTGATCGATAGGCACTGGTCAGTGGTCATTTTTATAGGTGAAGATGAGCAGCGCTTCACGGTGATCTACTGGTCTTTAGGATCAGATTTTGGTGAGCTCGAGTGAGAAGTGTGAGAGCTTTTTGCGCCTCGAAAAAGCGCGTGGACAGAATGCAAGTGGGCGGCGAGTGTGCGTCTAGGCCGAGCACGCTTGGGCTGGAGAGTGGAGAGGCTGGCCATATGGACCATGGACGCACATGTTTGGGTAGAGGACAAGGCAATAATCGATTGTGTTTTGGGTTGGTTTGGCCGGATTCAAATGGCGATCTCTCGGCTTGTTCTATTGGTCAAAGTTAAACGGCTTGGGTTGACCTATTTTATTTTTTTGCCAGAGCTCGCGGTTGCCCTGACTTGTGTGCTTAGTATAAAACCTTATTTATATGTGTAACATTGTAGTATTGTTACTTGGCAAATAGATTTATGCAAAAATGTAAGATGCTTCCATTTCTTTTCATTTTATTGAAATGGAGGCAAAATATTTGCCCCAACGATTAACTATGTAGTATATTCTACTCTACAGATAGATTTATGTGAAAAAGGACAATTTCATTTTATTTATTTATTTAAACGGAAGCAAAAGATTTGCCTTGTTGAATAATTAAGCATAACAAAATTGCTCAATTCATTAACAGGAAATTGAAAAAATATACAAAAAAACCACATGTGGACTACTCAAAGCATGAAACCCCATGACTGCACGATCGACCTGACAAACGTACCCACCGCACAACTATCACAAGCCCTCGCTGTAGGGGAACGTAGTAATTTCAAAAAAATTCCTACGCACACGCAAGATCATGGTGATGCATAGCAACGAGAAGGGGGAGTGTAGTCTACGTACCCTCGTAGACCGACAGCGGAAGCGTTATGACAACGCGGTTGATGTAGTCGTACGTCTTCACGGCCCGACCGATCAAGCACCGAAACTACGGCACCTACGAGTTCTAGCACACGTTCAGCTCGATGACGATCCCCGGACTCCGATCCAGCAAAGTGTTGGGGAAGAGTTCCGTCAGCACAACGGCGTGGTGACGATCTTGATGTTCTACTGTCGCAGGGCTTCGCCTAAGCACCACTACAATATTATCGAGGACTATGGTGGAGGGGGCACCGCACACGGCTAAGAAAATGATCTTGAAGATCAACTTGTGTGTCTAGAGGTGCCCCCCTGCCCCCGTATATAAAGAAGCAAGGGGGGAGGCCGGCCGGCCCTTGGGGCGCGCCAAGGAGGAGGAGTCCTCCTCCTAGTAGGAGTAGGACTCCCCTCTTTCCTACTCCTACTAGGAGGGGGAAAGGAAGGGGGAGAGGGAGAAAGAAAGGGGGCGCCGCCCCCCTCTCCTAGTCCAATTCGGACCAGAGGGGGAGGGGGCGCGCGGCCCACCCTGGCCGCCCCTCTCTCTCTCTCTCCACTAGGGCCCATAAAGCCCATTACTTCTCCCGGGGGGTTCCGGTAACCCTCCGGCTCTCCGGTTTTCTCCGAAATCACCCGAAACACTTCCTGTGTCCGAATATAGCCGTCCAATATATCAATCTTTATGTCTCGACCATTTCGAGACTCCTTGTCATGTCCGTGATCACATCCGGGACTCCGAACTAACTTCGGTACATCAAAACTCATAATATAACTGTCATCGAAACCTTAAGCATGCGGACCCTACGGGTTCGAGAACAATGTAGACATGACCGAGACATGTCTCCGGTCAATAACCAATAGCGGAACCTGGATGCTCATATTGGCTCCCACATATTCTACGAAGATCTTTTATCGGTCAGACCGCATAACAACATACTTTGTTTCCTTTGTCATCGATACGTTACTTGTCCGAGATTCGATCGTCGGTATCTCAATACCTAGTTCAATCTCGTTACCGGCAAGTCTCTTTACTCGTTTCGTAATACATCATCTCGCAATTAACTCATTAGTTGCAATGCTTGCAAGGCTTATGTGATGTGCATTACCGAGAGGGCCCAGAGATACCTCTCCGACAATCGGAGTGACAAATCCTAATCTCGAAATACGCCAACCCAACATGTACCTTTGGAGACACCTGTAGAGCTCCTTTATAATCACCCAGTTACGTTGTGATGTTTGGTAGCACACAAAGTGTTCCTCCGGCAAACGGGAGTTGCATAATCTCATAGTCATAGGAACATGTATAAGTCATGAAGAAAGCAATAGCAACATACTAAACGATCGGGTGCTAAGCTAATGGAATGGGTCATGTCAATCACATCATTCTCCTAATGATGTGATCTCGTTAATCAAATGACAACACATGTCTATGGTTAGGAAACATAACCATCTTTGATTAACGAGCTAGTCAAGTAGAGGCACACTAGTGACGTTTAGTTTGTCTATGTATTCACACAAGTATTATGTTTTCGGATAATACAATTCTAGCATGAATAATAAACATTTATCATGATATAAGGAAATAAATAATAACTTTATTATTATTGCCTCTAGGGCATATTTCTTTCAGTCTCCCACTTGCACTAGAGTCAATAATCTAGATTTACACAGTAATGATTCTAACACCCATGGAGCTTTGGTGCTGATCATTTTTTGCTCGTGGAAGAGGCTTAGTCAACGGGTGTGCTACATTCAGATCTGTATGTATCTTGCAAATCTCTATGTCTCCCACTTGGACTAGATCCTGGATGGAATTGAAGCATCTCTTGATGTGTTTGGTTCTCTTGTGAAATCTGGATTCCTTTGCCAAGGCAATTGCATCAGTATTGTCACAAAAGATTTTCATTGGACCCGATGCACTAGGTATGACACCTAGATCGGATATGAACTCCTTCATCCAGACTCCTTCGTTTGCTGCTTCCGAAGCAGCTATGTACTCCGCTTCACATGTAGATCCCGCCACAACGCTTTGTTTAGAACTGCACCAACTGACAGCTCCACCGTTTAGTGTAAACACGTATCCGGTTTGCGATTTAGAATTGTCCAGATCAGTGTCAAAGCTTGCATCAACGTAACCATTTACGATGAGCTCTTTGTCACCTCCATATACGAGAAACATATCCTTAGTCCTTTTCAAGTATTTCAGGATGTTCTTGACCGCTGTCCAGTGATCCACTCCTGGGTTACTTTGGTACCTCCCTGCTAGACTTATAGCAAGACATACATCAGGTCTGGTACACAGCATTGCATACATGATAGAGCCTATGGCTGAAGCATAGGGAACATCTTTCATTTTCTCTCTATCTTCTGCAGTGGTCGGGCATTGAGTCTTACTCAATTTCACACCTTGTAACACAGGCAAGAATCCTTTCTTTGCTTGATCCATTTTGAACTTGTTCAAAATTTTGTCAAGGTATGTGCTTTATGAAAGTCCAATTAAGCGTCTTGATCTATCTCTATAGATCTTAATGCCCAATATGTAAGCAGCTTCACCGAGGTCTTTCATTGAAAAACTCTTATTCAAGTATCCCTTTATGCTATCCAGAAATTCTATATCATTTCCGATTAGTAATATGTCATCTACATATAATATCAGAAATGCTATAGAGCTCCCACTCACTTTCTTGTAAATACAGGCTTCTCCAAAAGTCTGTACAAAACCAAATGCTTTGATAACATTATGAAAGCGTTTATTCCAACTCCGAGAGGCTTGCACCAGTCCATAAATGGATCGCTGGAGCTTGCACACTTTGTTAGCTCCCTTTGGATCGACAAAACCTTTCGGGTGCATCATATACAACTCTTCTTCCAGAAATTCATTCAGGAATGCAGTTTTGACATCCATCTGCCAAATTTCATAATCATAAAATGCGATAATTGCTAGCATGATTCGGACAGACTTAAGCATCGCTACGGGTGAGAAGGTCTCATCGTAGTCAATCCCTTGAACTTGTCGAAAACCTTTTGCAACCAGTCGAGCTTTGTAGACAGTAACATTACCGTCAGCATCAGTCTTCTTCTTGAAGATCCATTTATTCTCAATTGCTTGCCGATCTTTGGGCAAGTCAACCAAAGTCCATACTTTGTTCTCATACATGGATCCCATCTCAGATTTCATGGCTTCAAGCCATTTTGCGGAATCTAGGCTCACCATCGCTTCTTCATAGTTCGTAGGTTCATCATGATCTAGTAGCATGACTTCTAGAACAGGATTACCGTACCACTCTGGTGCGGATCTTACTCTGGCTGATCTACGAGGTTCAGTAGTAACCTGTTCTGAAGTTTCATGATCATCATCATTAGCTTCCTCACTAATTGGTGTAGGTGTCATAGAAACCGGTTTCTGTGATGTACTACTTTCCAATAAGGGAGCAGGTACAGTTACCTCATCAAGTTCTACTTTCCTCCCACTCTCACTTCTTTCGAGAGAAACTCCTTCTCTAGAAAGTTTCCGAATTTAGCAACAAAAGTCTTGCCTTCGGATCTGTGATAGAAGGTGTATCCAATAGTTTCTTTTGGATATCCTATAAAGACACATTTCTCTGATTTGGGTTCGAGCTTATCAGGTTGAAGGTTTTTCACATAAGCATCGCAGCCCCAAACTTTCTGAAACGACAACTTTGGTTTCTTGCCAAACCATAGTTCATAAGGTGTCGTCTCAACAGATTTTGATGGTGCCCTATTTAACGTGAATGCAGCCGTCTCTAAAGCATAACCCCAAAATGATAGTGGTAAATCAGTAAGAGACATCATAGATCGCACCATATCTAGTAAAGTGCGATTACGACATTCGGACACACCATTACGCTGTGGTGTTCCAGGTGGCGTGAGTTGCGAAACTATTCCGCATTGTTTCAAATGTTCACCAAACTCGTAACTCAAATTATTCTCCTCCACAATCAGATCGTAGGAATTTTATTTTCTTGTTATGATGATTTTCAACTTCACTCTGAAATTCTTTGAACTTTTCAAATGTTTCAGACTTATGTTTCATTAAGTAGATATATCCATATCTGCTTAAGTCATCTGTGAAGGTTAGAAAATAACAATATCCGCCACGAGCCTCAACATTCATCGGACCACATACATCTGTATGTATGATTTCCAACAAATCTGTTGCTCTCTCCATAGTACCGGAGAATGGTGTTTTGGTCATCTTGCCCATAAGGCACGGTTCGCAAGTACCAAGTGATTCATAATCAAGTGGTTCCAAAAGTCCATCAGTATGGAGTTTCTTCATGCGCTTTACACCGATATGACCTAAACGGTAGTGCCATAAATAAGTTGCACTATCATTATCAACTCTGCATCTTTTGGTTTCAACATTATGAATATGTGTGTCACTACTATCGAGATTTAATAAGAATAGACCACTCTTCAAGGGTGCATGACCATAAAAGATATTACTCATATAAATAGAACAACCATTATTCTCTTATTTAAATGAATAACCGTCTCGCATCAAACAAGATCCAGATATAATGTTCATGCTCAACGGTGGCACCAAATAACAATTATTTAGGTCCAATACTAATCCCAAAGGTAGATGTAGAGGTAGCGTGCCGACCGCGATCACATCGACTTTGGAACCATTTCCCACGCGCATCGTCACCTCGTCCTTAGCCAATCTTCGCTTAATCCGTAGTCCCTGTTTCAAGTTGCAAATATTAGCAACAGAACCAGTATCAAATACCCAGGTGCTACTGCGAGCATTAGTAAGGTACACATCAATAACATGTATATCATATATACCTTTGTTCACCTTGCCATCCTTCTTATCCGCCAAATACTTGGGGCAGTTCCGCTTCCAGTGACCAGTCTACTTGCAGTAGAAGCACTCAGTTTCAGGCTTAGGTCCATATTTGGGTTTCTTCTCCTGAGCAGCAACTTGCTTGCCGTTCTTTTTGAAGTTCCCCTTCTTCTTCCCTTTACCCTTTTTCTTGAAACTAGTGGTATTGTTGACCATCAACACTTGATGCTCCTTCTTGATTTCTACCTCCGCAGCTTTCAGCATTGCGGAGAGCTCGGGAATTGTCTTAACCATCCCTTGCATATTATAGTTCATCATGAAGCTCTTGTAGCTAGGTGGGAGTGATTGAAGAATTCTGTCAATGACGCAATCATCTGGAAGATTAACTCCCAATTGAATCAAGTGATTATTATACCCAGACATTTTGAGTATATGCTCACTGACAGAACTGTTCTCCTCCATCTTGCAGCTATAGAACTTATTGGAGACTTCATATCTCTCAATCCGGGCATTTGCTTGAAATATTAACTTCAACTCCTGGAACATCTCATATGCTCCATGACGTTCAAAATGTCGTTGAAGTCCTGATTCTAAGCCGTAAAGCATGGCACACTGAACTATTGAGTAGTCATCAGCTTTGCTCTGCCAGACGTTCATAACATCTGGTGTTGCTCCAGCGCAGGCCTGGCACCCAGTGGTGCTTCCAGTACGTAATTCTTCTGTGCAGCAATGCGGATAATCCTCAAGTTACGGACCCAGTCCGTGTAATTGCTACCATCATCTTTCAACTTTGCTTTCTCAAGGAACGCATTAAAATTCAACGGAACAACAGCACGGGCCATCTATCCTGGATCAAACATAAACAAGCAAGATACTATCAGGTACTAAGTTCATGATAAATATAACTTCAATTAATCATATTACTAAAGAACTCCCACTTAGATAGACATCCCTCTAATCCTCTAAGTGATCACGTGATCCAAATCAACTAAACCATGTCCGATCATCACGTGAGATGGAGTAGTTTCATTGGTGAACATAACTATGTTGATCATATCTACTATATGATTCACGCTCGACCTTTCGGTCTCCGTGTTCCGAGGCCATATCTGTATATGCTTGGCTCGTCAAGTATAACCTGAGTATTCCGCGTGTGCAACTGTTTTGCACCCGTTGTATTTGAACGTAGAGCCTATCACACCCGATCATCACGTGGTGTCTCAACACGAAGAACTTTTGCAACGGTTCATACTCAGGGAGAACACTTCTTGATAATTAGTGAGAGATCATCTTAAAATGCTACCGTCAATCGAAGCAAGATAAGATGCATAAAAGATAAACATCACATGCAATCAATATAAGTGATATGATATGGCCATCATCATCTTGTGCTTGCGATCTCCATCTTCGAAGCACCGTCATGATCACCATCGTCACCGGCGCGACACCTTGATCTCCATTGTAGCGTCGTTGTCGTCTCGCCAATCTTATGCTTCTACGACTATCGCTACCGCTTAGTGATAAAGTAAAGCATCACAGGGCGATTGCATTGCATACAATAAAGCGACAACCATATGGCTCCTGCCAGTTGCCGATAACTCGGTTACAAAACATGATCATCTCATACAATAAAATTTAGCATCATGTCTTGACCATATCACATCACAACATGCCCTGCAAAAACAAGTTAGACGTCCTCTACTTTGTTTGTTGCAAGTTTTACGTGGCTGCTACGGGCTTAAGCAAGAATGAATCTTACCTACGCATCAAAAACCCCAACGATAGTTTGTCAAGTTGGTCCTGTTTTAACCTTTGCAAGGACCGGGCGTAGCTACACTCGGTTCAACTAAAGTTGGAGAAACTGACACTCGCCAGCCACCTGTGTGCAAAGCACGTCGGTAGAACCAGTCTCGCATAAGCGTATGCGTAATGTCGGTCCGGGCCGCTTCATCCAACAATACCGCCGAACCAAAGTATGACATGCTGGTAAGCATTATGACTTATATCACCCACAACTCACTTGTGTTCAACTCGTGCACAACATCAACGCATAAAACCAGGCTCTAATACCACTGTAGGGGAACGAGTAATTTCAGAAAAATTCCTACGCAAACGCAAGATCATGGTGATGCATAGCAACGAGAGGGGAGAGTGTAGTCTACGTACCCTCATAGACTGACAGCGGAAGCGTTATGACAACGCGGTTGATGTAGTCGTACGTCTTCACGGCCCGACTGATCAAGCACCGAAACTACGGCACCTCCGAGTTCTAGCACACGTTCAGCTCGATGACGATCCCCGGACTCTGATCCAGCAAAGTGCCGGGGAAGAGTTCCGTCAGCACGACGGCGTGGTGACAATCTTGATGTTCTACTATCGCAGGGCTTCGCCTAAGCACCACTACAATATTATCGAGGACTGTGGTGGAGGGGGCACCGCACACGGCTAAGAAAACGATCTTGAAGATCAACTTGTGTGTCTAGAGGTGCCCCCTGCCCCCGTATATAAAGGAGCAAGGGGGAGGCTGGCCGGCCCTTGGGGCGCGCCAAGGAGGAGTCCTCCTCCTAGTAGGAGTAGGACTCCCCTCTTTCCTACTCCTACTAGGAGGGGGAAAGGAAGGGGGAGAGGGAGAAGGAAAGGGGGGCGCCGCCCCCCTCTCCTAGTCCAATTCGGACCAGAGGGGGAGGGGGCACGCGGCCCACCCTGGCCGCCCCTCTCTCTCTCCACTAGGGCCCATAAAGCCCATTACTTCTCCCGGGAGGTTCCGGTAACCCTCCAGCACTCCGGTTTTCTCCGAAATCACCCGGAACACTTCCGGTGTCCGAATATAGCCGTCCAATATATCAATCTTTATGTCTCGGCCATTTCGAGACTCCTCGCCATGTCCGTGATCACATCCGGGACTCCGAACAAACTTCGGTACATCAAAATATGTAAACTCATAATGAAACTGTCATCGTAACGTTAAGCGTGCGGACCCTACGGGTTCGAGAACAATGTAGACATGACCGAGACATGTCTCCGGTCAATAACCAATAGCGGAACCTGGATGCTCATATTGGCTCCCACATATTCTACGAAGATCTTTTATCAGTCAGACCGCATAACAACATACTTTGTTCCCTTTGTCATCGGTATGTTACTTACCCGAGATTCGATCGTCGGTATCTCAATACCTAGTTCAATCTCGTTGCCAGCAAGTCTCTTTACTCATTTCATAATACATCATCTCGCAACTAACTCATTAGTTTCAATGCTTGCAAGGCTTATGTGATGTGCATTACCGAGAGGGCCCAGAGATACCTCTCCGACAATTGGAGTGACAAATCCTAATCTCGAAATACGCCAACCCAACATGTACCTTTGGAGACACCTGTAGAGCTCCTTTATAATCACCCAGTTACATTGTGACGTTTGGTAGCACACAAAGTGTTCCTCTGGCAAACGGGAGTTGCATAATCTCATAGTCATAGGAACATGTATAAGTCATGAAGAAAGCAATAGCAACATACTAAACGATCGGGTGCTAAGCTAATGGAATGGGGTCATGTCAATCACATCATTCTCCTAATGATGTGATCCCGTTAATCAAATGACAACACATGTCTATGGTTAGGAAACATAACCATCTTTGATTAACGAGCTAGTCAAGTAGAGGCACACTAGTGACGTTTAGTTTGTCTATGTATTCACACAAGTATTATGTTTCCGGATAATACAATTCTAGCATGAATAATAAACATGTATCATGATATAAGGAAATAAATAATAACTTTATTATTGCCTCTAGGGCATATTTCCTTCACTCGCGTCCTACATCTCAAAGGAACTCCTAGAAAGGACAATTCAACTAAACATGGCACACACCACCAAAATCATGGTGACAAACCAAATCATAAGGATGGTCCAAGAGACTTAGGGCCATCTATTAAGAAATCACAAACACCTTCCTCATGATGGCACTTTTCTTGCCCTTGCTCATGAGAGACTAATCCACCTTATTAACCTTGCCCCGGGAGCCTTCCCCATCAAGAGACAAGCAATCCCCTTGCCAAATCAATGGCTAGCCACCTCCAAGCTGGCAAGCGAGTCGCAAAACTCTTTCGTAAAGAGACCCTCAAAATTAAGTGTCAATGGATCGGCTGTCGTAGTTCTAAGTCTGACAGTAGAATAGGGGGTACGTAGGAGGAGGCAAGATCCTAGCTACGATGAGGTTGTGCACACAAGATTTACGAGTTCAGGCCCTTCTCGGAGGAAGTAAAAGCCCTACATGTCGGTGCCCGGAGGCGGTTGACTGGATTATGCATGAAGTTACAGGGGGTGCGAACCCTTATCTCAATGGAGGGGGGTGGCTTATATAGAGTGCTCCAGGACCCCAGCCGGCCCACGTTATAAGGAGTTCAATGTACATTAAGGTGAGACATTACTGGCAACGCCGGCAATAAAGACATATAAATGATCATTAACTCTATGGAGTGAACGCCTGACCCTTGCCATCCTGAGTGACTTTAGATCTTCTATACTCCGAGTGGTTTCTAGTACGGTCAAATGATGATATACTGGTCGAATGGAATTGGGTTATCGAGTGGAATTGTTGGTTGAGTGCATTGCACTCTGAGGTGATTCCAGTCGGTGGATGTTGTTGTGCTTTGAATGTCGTTGATCTTAGGGAAGTGTCCTTGGGAAGGGCGTCTAGGTCAGGCCTATTACCCCACCCTAGGTACATGTCATCGCCATTAGCCCCCGAATGGGTCAAGGTCCGAGGGGAGAAGAGGTTGAAGATGGTTCCGACCCAATTCTTATGCTTCGGGGGCATCTTACTTGGGTTGGCGAACCACGCAGGAACTTCAACTTTATTTTTAGTAGCCTTGATCCACTTAGAGTTTTTCAAGTGAACTTATTCTAATATGCTTCAAATGTTCGAGTGGTATGAAATCTTGGACGTGATTGGTTGCACTGCCATTCTCGGACCTCATGGGATTCAAAATTTGGGGAAGCATGCGGGACGGAGAGCACCGCAGTAAACGGGACGGATTAGGCAGGGGCGCCTTGATCTCCGCGCCACCTTTTTCTCCATGTACTGAGCATGCGGCTGTTACGGGATTTGACAGGATCTCTTGGGCCCGCATGTCAGCCACTCGAAAGTGGGCTAATAAAAGGCGCCGTGGCCAGCGTGTCTGCACAGCGCATCCCATTCTTCCTCTTCTTCCCCTGCTTCTCTACCTCGCCCTCCACTGCTCTCGTTGCCACCGCTCCACCCGTGAGCAGTCCGCGGTGATGGGGAAGGACAAGACGTCGGCCCTGGAGCGTGCCAAGAAGGCGACGGCGACGGCGAAGCCGAAGGGCAAGAAGATGAGTCGGGGGGGTCATCTTCGAGGTCCGGCCTGCTGCCCGGCTGGATCCAGGACGACTGGATTCGGTCCATGATATAGCAGGGGGATCTAGAGGATCTGGTCGAAGGGGGTTTGATAGCCCACAGATCTTGAAGGCTGCCGGACAACGAGACCAAGCCGCAGGAGGGTGAGTGCGTCCTCCTCACGACTCACGTCGACCGTAGTTTCTCCCCCCATCCTTTCTTCCGGGGTTTTCTGAACTTTTTTGGAGCCCAACTTCATCACTTTTCCCCCAACACCATCACGTACCTCGCTACATTTGTTTCCATGTGTGAGAATTTCCTGGGCTGTCGACCGCATTGGGGTCTCTTCAAACACATCTTTACCTGTCGCTCTCAGTCTGTGAAAAAGGCTAATCCGAGTGATGAGAGGAGGCATGTGATCCAGATGTGTGGAGGTCTAGGGATTCAGATGAGAGGCAAAAGTACTTTTCCAGCTATGATTCTTCCCGATTCAGTTAGAGGGTGGCAATCGACCTGGTTTTATTGCAAGGACCAACCGACTCCTGGTCAGTCGACCGGTCTTCCTCCCTTCTCCATGGAGCGAGTCCAGCAGCCCACTTCTTTGAAAGTAACTCCGGCAGAGAAAGCAGAGGTGAACATGTTGGTGGAACGAGTAGTCCAATTAGTCCGCGACGGCGTGACTGGTATGGACTTGCTGGAGGTGTTTCTCAGTCGACGCATCCAGCCACTCCAGGCCCGTGATCATCCTATGTGGATGTACTCGGGTAGACACCACTCGGGTCCACCCGGAGGAGGTCACCGAGGAAACGGTGGAGCAGTGGTTGCAGGGCATCACTGGAAACAAAGACAACCCCAGGGGGTCCAGGAGAGTTCTACCATTCTACGCTGACAATGAACCTGAAAAGGTCTATTCTTTACTGCCGAGTGTTTCTTCATTCTGATTTGTAACTGTCCTTGTGCTCGACTGATGTCTGCGCTATTCTTTGCCTTGCAAGTTTATACTGAGCTGTACTCGATGCCCAATGGAGAGCAGGATCAGGAAGGAGAGGCGAGCAGAGGTGAAAGCGGTGACTGGAAATCCGATGAAGAAGGCAGGGAGGAGAGTGAGGACTCAAGCGAAGGTGAGGAGGTCTACTCTCCAGCCTGCACTAAAAGGTGCTCCAAGCAGACCCATGATCCAACAAGTATCCGTGGCAAAGCGGTCGCGCAGACCTTGAAGCGCACTCGGACTTCCTCCCTCGTTCCGACTGAAAAGGCTCTGAAGCAACCCAAGGTTGCGGCTTCCAAACCTCGAAAGACCCTGCCTAAGATCAAGGTTGACGTTCCTATCGCCTCCGGGTAAGCGTTTTGTTTTCTCTCTTTATTCAAGAGCCTCTTAAGTAGTTGTCGACTCGTTTTCTTGCTTGACCGAGTGAGTTCGGAAACTTGCAGCGCTGTTACTTCTGGGACTTTCATGGATATTTACATAGATGAAGACGATGCGGAAATGGAAGATGCGGCCACCTCCAAAGTAGGTATGACTCTGCCATCTTGCCTCCATTTTGTCAATTAATTTGTAGGTCAACTGATATCTTACGGTCGAATCTTTTGCAGCGCCGCAACATGTGATTGAACTTCCCGACGACGATGAATATATGCCCCAGAGGCCTACAGGAAGGAGAGGCAGGAGCTCGGGCAGGAGGGCACTAGCCGGCAAAACAGCTCAAATGACATCAGTGCTCGAACCGGTGATCCAGCAGTCCGGAAACCTCAATCGGGCCTCTGTCACTTTTGCTGATCCTGTGTCGACTGAATGTCCTTCAGCGTCGACTGCTCAAGATCCTGCTTCATATGTACCACTCCATACTTCAGATCCTAAGACTGTTGTGACTATTCCACCATCTCCGCTATTCATCACCCATCATGTCCTGGAGGATCAGGCGAGTGCTGCTAAAGAAGCTATACGCCAAGCAGGCCTTATGATAGAGCAGATGAAGACGGTGTGTGAGACCAGTCAAGCTACCTATAACGCCAGTGCAGCTCTCCAAACAAATGTCCAGATTAGTTGATTTCCGACTGATCTTCTAGCTTGACACTTGAAAACTGCCGCTTTATTATTCGTAAGATGTCCGTGGATGAGCATTTTCAAACCTTTTCAAACTTTATGTGCATCTGTCATGAGTCTGCATCTGTTCACCCACTGGGTGCCTTCTTTTACTTTGCAACCTTGTTCACTTGAGTCGACTTTGTCTTGTCGAGTGAACTTACAAATCAGTGGGGCCCCGCAGAGTGTGCCCAGTGGGTGTAGTCCCCGAGACCGTCGTCGAATGTTTGATTCGGCAGGGGTCTTAGATCTTGTTTATAATATATCAAGTTGGTCTTGAACGGATCCCGTCGAGTGAACTCTTAAACCAGTGGGAGCACGGCAAGTGCACCCACTGGGTGTAGTCCCCGAGACCGCGGTCGACTGCGGGCAGTCAGCGGGGGTCTGAGAATCAATGTTGCAGTTGCTTTTATCTTTTTTTAAGCGACTGGACTGACCAAGTCAAGTACCGAGCCGAACCAGTGGGGGCACGCCAAGTGCACCCACTGGGTGTAGTCCCCGAGACTACTGTTGGATGTTTGATTCTGCAGTAATCTTAGAACTCTTTTTGTCGTAATATCCTGAACTTGCACTTCATCACTCGGGGGCGAGTAATCTTCGTTTCTGTCGACTGACATATCTTATTCGCTGACTTCAGAAATCCTGTGAGCTCATATCTCAAATTGTTGAATTTGAGAGGAAGCAGATCCAGCTCAATCTTGATCTGGACTTGGCCAAGCAGAACTTGCAGAAGACTAAGGACGAAACAACTGGTATGGAAGGTAAAAGCTTGCCGACTGTGAGATTGGACTTTCTCCTGTGTCATCTTTCCTTTCTTGTTTCTGAATCGAGTGTTGTTATTTTTTAGAGAAAATGAGGCAGGCTCTGGCACAGAAGGATCTTGATCTTGCAGCAGCACAGAAAGAGGCGCAAGAGAAAACAGCACTCGCCAACAAGAAGCTGGCTTTAGTCGGGAAGTTAGAAGAAGATAACGCCAAGCTGAATACTGCTCTTGATGAAGCCAACAAAGAAGTGACACGTCTGAAGAAGGACAATGTAGCCCTGAACGACAATATTGAAGATCTCTCCCAGAAGAGGAATGAGCTGGAGGTTTATCTGGGGGGGACTTGCCAAGAAGTTGTTCCTTATGCTTGAAGGTATTTTCTCCTGCTCGACTAGTTTCTCTTGACAGTTGTTGATTCTTCACATGGCTCTTCAACTCCTTATTTTGCCATGTTGTGCAGAATTTTTCCAAAACTTCGAAGAAGAGACTGGGTGGATTGAAATGAGCTTGGACCCCATCAACTCCCCTGTTAAGGATGAAGCTGCCATGAACGTACTTCGACTGGAATCTCGCCTTGCCAGCGTCATGGATTATCTGGCTCGACTGAAGGTGGCGGTTTCACAAGTCGACATGGAGCTCTGGCCGAAGGAGAGATTCCAGAATGACCTCGAGTCTCTGATGACTCGACTAGACGAGATCCTCAGTCGAGTGCAGACATGGAAAAAGGCATACGCCCGATGTGGTGCTGATGTGGCTCTGTCTCTGGTTCGTGTCCATTACAAAGAGGCCAAGGAAGAGAAGATAGCAGCACTCAAGGTCGCCAACACCAAGCATCTCCAATTCCAATCCTTCATGGAGACATTCATTGAAGCAGCCACTCACATTGCAGACGGAATTGACCTGGACGAATTCGTCGAGCCTGCCAGCCCTCCTCCCGTGGAGTGAACAAACTTTATGCCTTAATTAAATTTGCCTCGGAATGCCGACTGATTTTGTAATAGTTAAAACTCCTTTGGGCCTGATGCCCGAGCACTTTTATCTACGGTTCTGAACCTCGCGAGATTTATTCTAGACTCAGCTTTTCTTTGAATATGTTTGTCTTCACCTTTGCTGCTTTTGAATCCTCTGACTCTGAGTGAAACTTGATTCTTCACTAGGAACTGCCATTGAATTTGTGATGCAGCTCTAACGAAAGGGTTGTGGGCATGAGCATTAGGTGCCGCACACGACCTGCACCTCGTCGTCTTCGTAGATCAGGATGGAGCATACATCGTACTTGTGACGCAGCTCTGTCGAGTGGGTCATGGACAAGAGCACTAGGTGCTGTGCACAACCTGCACTTCGTCGTCCTTGCGTATCAGGATGGAGCGCACATTGTACTTCTGACGTAGCTCCATTGAGTGGGTCATGGACAAGAGCAGTAGGTGTTGTGCACGACCTGCACTTCGTCGTCCTTGCGGATCGGGATGGAGCGCACATTGTACTTGTGACGCAGCTCCGTCAAGTGGGTCATGGACAAGAGAACTAGGTGATGTGCACAACCTGCACTTCGTCGTCCTTGCAGATCGGGATGGAGCGCATATTGTACTTGTGACGCGGCTCCGTCGAGTGGGTCATGGACAAGAGCACTATGTGATGTGCACAACCTGCACTTCGTCGTCCTTGCGGATCAGGATGGAGTGCATGTTTTACTTGTGACTCAGCCACTAGTAGTGGTTTTTAACTTAGGCAAGTTCGATACTGTAGCTAAGCCTCTGAGTGAGAGGGTTGCTCTTCACTCGGTGGGATTTTTAAAACTTAGGCAAGTACGGGACTGCAGCTAAGCCCCCGGGTGGGAGGATTGCTCTCCACTCGGTAGGATTTTAGATACTTAGGCGAGTGCAGGACTACAACTAAGCCCCCGACTAGGAGGATTGCTCTCCACTCGGTAGGATTTAAAAACTTAGGCGAGTATGGGACTGCAGCTAAGCCCCCGAGTGGGAGGATTGCTCTCCACTTGGTAGGATTTTTAAAACTTAGGCGAGTACGGGACTGCAGCTAAGCCCCCGAGTGGGATGATTGCTCTCCACTCGATAGGATTTTTAAAACTTAGACGAGTACGGGACTGCAGCTAGGCCCCTGAGTGGGAGGATTGCTCTCCACTCGGTAGGATTTTTAAAACTTAGGCGAGTACGTGACTGTAGCTAAGCCCCCGAGTGGGAGGATTGCTCTCCACTCGGTAGGATTTTTGAAACTTAGGCGAATCAGGTTCGCGGCTAATCCCCCCAGTGAGAGGATTGCTCACCACTCGAAGTAGTTTTGAAACTTAGGCGAATCAGGTTCGCGGCTAAGCCCTCGAGTGAGAAGATTGCTTACCACTCGGAGTAGTTTTTAAAACTTATGTGAATGAGGTTCGCGGCTAAGCCCCCGAGTGAGAGGATTTCTCACCACTTGGAGTAGTTTTGAAACTTAGGCAAATCAGATTCGCGGCTAAGCCCCCAAGTGAGAGGATTGCTCACCACTCGGAGTAGTTTTGAAACTTAGGCGAATCAGGTTCGCGGCTAAGCCACCCACTGGGGGGGTTTTGAACACATGGATTTGCAACAACGATCATTTAAGAGACTATAAAATTGCGTCTTTGATTATCAATCTAAAAGGTACTTCTTATTACATCTCATCAGTCTGAACGTTCAAGTATGAAAATGGCGGAGCAGCTCCGCATTCCAAGCGCGTGGCTCATCTTTCTTCTGTTCCACATTGTAGAGGTGATACGCTCCGTTGTGGAGCACCTTGGTGATGATGAAGGGGCCTTCCCAAGCAGGAGCAAGCGTGTGAGGCCGTTGTTGATCCAGTCGAAGCACAAGGTCTCCTTCCTGAAATGCTCGACCTCTTACGTTTCTGGCATGGAATCGACGGAGGTCTTGCTGATAAATGGTCGACCGGATCAAGTCCATCTCCCTCTCTTCTTCGAGAAGGTCAACAGCATCTTGTCAAGCCTACTCCGGTTCAGCTTCTGAGAAAAGTTCCACTCGGGGCGCATTGTGAAGCAAATCGCTTCGTAGCACGACTTCAACCCCATAGATCATGAAGAAGGGAGTCTGACCAGTCGACCAATTTGGTGTTGTACTCAACCCCCAAAGGATTGATGGCAACTTGTCTACCCAAGCACCTATAGCATGCTTGAGGTCACGCATCAACCAGGGTTTCAGCCCTTGGAGGATCAAACCATTTGCTCTCTCTGCCTGCCCATTCAACTGAGGATGCGCGACAGACGCGTAGTCGACCCGAGTACCTTGGGAGGCGCAAAATGCTCTGAACTCATCAGAATCAAAGTTGGAGCCATTATCTGTGATAATACTGTGAGGGACTCGATATCTGAATGTCAGCTCTCTAATGAAACTGATGGCAGTGCTTGAATCTAGATTCTTAATAGGTTTGGCTTCGATCCATTTGGTGAACTTGTCGATTGCCACAAGCAAATGAGTGAAACCGCTCCTGCCGGTCCTCAGAGGTCCGACCATATCCAATCCCCAAACAGCAAATGGCCAGACGAGTGGAATGGTCTTCAAGGTTGATGCAGGTTTGTGGGACATGTTGGAGTAGAACTGACAGCCCTCACACTTGTTGACTATTTCTTTTGCCATTTCATTTGCTCACGGCCAGTAAAAACCTGCTCGGTATGCTTTGGCCATGATTGTCCGAGAGGATGCATGGTGACCACAGGTCCCCGAGTGGATATCATTGAGAATCATTCGACCTTCTTGTGGTGTGATGCATCGCTAATCAACTCCAGTAACACTCTCTCTGTAAAGTTGTCCACTTATCACGGTAAAGGCTTTGGATCGTCGGACAATCTGACGGGCCTCATCTTCATCTTCTGTAAGCTCCTTCCTGAGCAGATATGCAATATATGGCACTGTCCAATCGGCAGTGATGACTAAAACCTCCATGATCAGGTCGACCACGGCTAGGATTTCGACTTCAGTCGGATCAGTAGAACTTTTGGGTTGTGGAGGCTCATCTGTGAAGGGATTCTCTTGAACTGACGGGGTGTGTAGATGCTCTAAAAACACATTGCCGGGAATAGGCTCGTGCTTGGAACCTATCTTCACAAGCTCATCAGCTGCTTGATTCTTGATTCGGGGTATGTGGTGGAGCTCTAACCCTTTGAACTTCTTTTCCAACTTCCTCACTGCATTGCAGTAGCCGGTCATGGCCAGACTCCTGATGTCCCACTCCTTCATCACTTGATTCACCGCTAAATCTGAGTCGCCGTAAACCATTAGGCGGCGGACGCCGAGTGTAACGGCCATACGCAACCTGTACATAAGTCCCTCATATGCGGCTTCATTGTTGGAGGAATCAAAGTGAATATGGAGAACATAACTGAGTTTGTCGCCTCGCGGGGACACCAGGACTACTCCAGCACCAGAACCATTCAACACCTTGGATCCATCAAAGAACATAGTCCAATGCTCCGAGTGAATCTGAGTCGGTTGTTGCTGTTCAATCCACTCGGCGAGGAAATCTGCAATTGCCTGGGACTTGATTGCTTTCTTTGCCTCGAACTTGATATCCAACGGAAGGAGTTCAGTCGCCCATTTTGCCACTCAACCAGTTGCATCTCTCTTGTTCAGAATTTCTGATAATGGAGCATCACTGACGACTGAAACCGAGTGGTCAGATAAATAATGTGCAACTTTCTTCGTGGTCAAATAAATTCCATAAACAAGCTTCTGATAGTGCAGATATCTCTGCTTGGACGGAGTCAAGACTTTAGAAATATAGTACACTGGGCATTGAACTCTGTAGGCTTTGCCTTCTTCTTCCCGCTCGACCGTGAGCACAGTGCTGACAACGTGTCCCGTGGCCGCAATATATAGTAGTAGAGGCTCTTTGCTGACTGGGGCAGCAAGCACCGGCTGGGTGGAAAGCAAGGCTTTGAGCTCTATAAACGCTGCTTCATCTTCTGGAGTCCACTCGAACTTGTCAGACTTTTTCATCAGTCGGTAAAGCGGCAATGCCTTTTCACCGAGACGAGAAATGAATTGACTCAAAGCGGCCAAACAACTAGTAAGCTTCTGAACATTATGCACATGCACAGGGCGTTTCATTCGGAGGATTGCACCGACTTTCTCTGGGTGTGCATCGATCCCTCGTTCAGAAACAAGAAAACCGAGGACCTTTCCTCCTGGGACTCCGAATTGTGCACTTTGACGGATTAAGCTTGATATCATATCTTCTCAGATTGGCAAAGGTTTCAGCAAGGTCAGTCAGTAGGTCAGAACCTTTACGTGACTTGACCACAATGTCATCCATCTATGCTTCCACATTCTGACTGATTTGAGTGAGCAGGCACTTCTGAATCATGCGCATGAACGTGGCACCAGCATTCTTGAGACCAAAGGGCATGGTAACATAGCAAAAGCACCCGAAAGGGGTGATGGAAGTTGTTTTTATTTCATCAGGGCCATACAGTTGGATCTGATGGTACCCGGAATAAGCGTCCAAGAAGGACAAACGCTCACATCCCGCAATCGAGTCGACAATTTGATCGATGCGGGGTAGAGGGAAATGATCTTTCGGGTAGGCCTGATTGATATGCTTGAAGTCGATACACATGCGAAGTGAATCATCTTTATTAGGGACCATGACAACATTGGCGAGCCACTCGGAGTGGTATATCTCGCGGATGAACTCAGCTGCCAGAAGCCGAACCAACTCTTCGCCAATTGCCTTCCTCTTCTTCACGGCGGACCGACGGGGATGCTCTTTGACAGGTTTTTCTTTCGGGTCGACTCGCAAATGGTGCTCAGCCAGTCCCCTAGGTACACCTGGCATGTCAGAAGGCTTCCATGCAAAGATGTCCTAGTTCTCACGGAGGAACTGGATGAGTGCTTCTTCCTATTTGTTGTCAAGTGTAGTTGAGATATGAGTCGGAGCAGCATTAGGATCGGTCAGGTGAATGTGAACTTGCTTTGTTTCACCAGACGACTGAAATGCAGATTCTGAAGCAGGCTTCTTGGCACATAACAAATCACTCGGATCTGCGTTCTTCTGGTATTCTTGCATTTCCACTACTGCCATCTGTTCATCGGCAATCTTTGAGCCCTTCTGGAAACACTCATCTGCTCTTTGCCGATTACCAGTGATCGTAATCACACCCTTGGGACCAGGCATCTTCAGCTTGAGGTATAAGTAACATGGTTGAGCCATGAAGCGGGCATATGCAAGCCTACCCAGAATAGCATGATAAGCACTGTGAAAATCCACAACTTCAAATGTCAACTTTTTCTTTGTGATAATTCTTCGAATCACCGAAAACCACGTCAAGAGTGATCTGGCCGAGTGAATCAACTTTCTTCCCAGGGATGACCCGTGGAAGCGCATATTGCTTTCACTGAGCTTGGACATCGGGATGCCCATCTCTCGGACAGTCTCAGCATACAAAATGTTCAAGCCACTGCCACCATCCATCAGAACTTTGGTCAACCGAGTGCCCCCAACGACTGGGTCGACCACCAACGCTTGCCGCCCTGGCATAGGAACGCGTGCCGGATGGTCAGATTGGTCGAATGTAATGTGAGTCTTAGACCACTTCAAATATGTTGGCGTTGCCGGGGCAACCATGTTTACTTCTCTGTTGATGACTTTCAGTCGACTTTTGCTCTCAACGTCAGCAAAAATCACCAAACTGGCATTGATGTTGGGGAAAGCATCATCCTCCTCTTTGTCTTCATCCTTATCATATTCCTTCTATTTCTCACTGGGTTGGCCCTCTCGGAATTGCTGGATAAGGAGTCGACACTGTCGAGTGGTATGTTTGGGATAAATCAGGTTCCCCTCTTCATCCTTCTTGGTGTGTATATGACACGGTAAATTTAGCACATCATTTCCTTCTTGATCTTTCACTTTCTTGGGGATCCATGGCCCCTTAAGCTTTCCCTTGAACTTTCCTTGGGTTACAACTACAGCTTCACCAGGACCAGCGGGCTCGGCTTTGCGCTTCTATTTCCGATTGGAATTCCCTCCTTCGATGTCTTGGGTGACTGGTTTGTTCTTGCCACTGCGGAGTTGGTCTTCTTCTTCGCCGTTAGCGTACCGAGTGGCTATTTCCATCATCCGGGCCAGGGTCATATCTCCTGTCCGACTGAATTTCAGGTTAAGCTCTCTGTACCGAACGCCCTCCTTGAAGGCGCAAACTGCTTGGTGTTGCGACACATTTTCCACTGTATGATGCAAAGTGGTCCATCTCTGGATATAATCCCTCAAAGTTTCATTCGGTTTCTGAACACAATGCTGCAATTCTGTCACCCCTGCGGGCCACTTGCAGGTGCCCTCAAACGTCCTAACGAACACTCGGGCCAACTCTTCCCAAGTGAAAATACTGCCAGGAGCCAACTGATTCAACCAAGCCCTGGCTGACCCTTCCAGCATCAGAGGAAGATGTTTCATGGCTACATCATCATTACCACCACCAATCTGAACAGCCACTAAGTAGTCCTCTAGCCAAGTGTCAGGTTTGGATTCACCGGTGAACTTACTTACCTTAGTCGCCAACCTGAAGTTGCGAGAGATTTTCGCGGCCCTGATGGCTTGCTACCTCTTTTAGCACTACGTTGGTTTTCCCCGAAGAGGAAGGGATGATGAAGCAAAGTAGCGTAAGTATTTCCCTCAGTTTTTGAGAACCAAGGTATCAATCCAGTATGAGATTGATATGATAAAGATAGACCCGGGGGCCATAGGTTTCACTAGTGGCTTCTCTCGAGAGCATAAGTATTCTATGGTGGGTGAACAAATTACTGTTGAGCAATTGACAGAATTGAGCATGGTTATGAGAATATCTAGGTATGATCATGTATATAGGCATCACGTCCGAGACAAGTAGACTGACTCCTGCCTGCATCTACTACTATTACTCCACTCATCGACTGCTATCCAACATGCATCTAGAGTATTAAGTTAAAAACAGAGTAACGCCTTAAGCAAGATGACATGATGTAGAGGGATAGACTCATGCAATATGAAGAAAACCCCATCTTGTTATCCTCGATGGCAACAATACAATACGTGCCTTGCTGCCCTTAGTGTCACCGGGAAAGGACACCGCAAGATTGAACCCAAAGCTAAGCACTTCTCCCATTGTAAGAAAGATCAATCTAGTAGGCCAAACCAAACTGATAATTCAAAGAGACTTGCAAAGATAACCAATCATACATAAAGAATTCAGAGAAGATTCAAATATTATTCATAGATAGACTTGATCATAAACCCACAATTCATCGATCTCAACAAACACACCGCAAAAGGAAGATTACATCGAATAGATCTCCACAAGAGAGGGGGAGAACATTGTATTGAGATCCAAAAAGAGAGAAGAAGCCATCTAGCTACTAACTATGGACCCGTAGGTCTCAAGTAAACTACTCACACTTCATCGGAGAGGCTATGGTGTTGATGTAGAAGCCCTCCGTGATCGATGCCCCCTCCGGCGGAGCTCCAGAACAGGCCCCAAGATGGGATCTCGTGGATACAGAAAGTTACGGTGGTGGAATTAGGGTTTTGGCTCCGTATCTGATCGTTTGGGGGTACATGGGTATATATAGGAGGAAGAAGTACGTCGGTGGAGCAACAGGGGGCCCACGAGGGTGGGGGCGCGCCTGGTAGGGTAGGGCGCGCCCCCTACCTCGTGGCCTCCTGTTACGTGCCTTGACGTAGGGTCCAAGTCTCCTGAGTTGTATTCGATGAGAAAATCACATTCCTGAAGGTTTCATTCCGTTTGGACTCCGTTTGATATTCCTTTTCTTCGAAACCCTAAAACAGGCAAAAAACAGCAATTCTGGGCTGGGCCTCCAGTTAATAGGTTAGTCCCAAAAATAATATAAAAGTGGATAATAAAGCCCAATAATGTCCAAAACAGTAGATAATATAGCATGGAGCAATAAAAAATTATAGATACGTTGGAGACGTATCATGGCTCTGCTGAAACATTCAGGTCCAGATACATGCACTCGGCTGCTTGTTGGAAAATTTCTGTCATGTCCTTCTCTGTGAGCTCTGTTCCGGTCGACCAGACCTTGTACCAAAATTGACCTTGCATCAAATCCAGGTTCTCTGGGGTCGACTGGAAGTCTTCGCTCGTCACCATATGGACGCGTGTCACTGAGTTGCCGGGGTGCATACGATCCACCCCTCGGAGGGGGCGTGGGCACTCGACGGCGGTCTTCACGGCCGAACCGATGATCATATTGCTCGTGGTTCCGACCCATGTACTGCTCTTGATGGTGCCCTCGGCCCTCACACCGCAGAGGCGATCTTGGGTTGTGGGCCAACTGGACGGTGTCCGCCACCATAGATCTGCTATGGATCCTGTTGCGCGACTGGGAAACTGCTGTGTTCTGCCGTCCTGCTGCTCGGAGCAGCGCTCGAATCTGCACAAACCCCTTCCAGCCTCTGATTGGGACGGCTGGCTCGACTTTGCTATGCGGGCCGCAGCAGTAAGATTCTGAATCGGAGTGTGGTATACCTGAGGTTTGGGTGGGAACAATTGCCGCTGTCGTCGACAGGATTCAGGGATCAGTCGTCGAGCGTTGTTCGTCGAGTGAATGCTGAAGGTTCTCCAGCCGCGCGCGCTCAGCCAACGTGGCCAGGCACGCAGCCTCCAAGGCCTGAGCCTCAGAGGTTTCACCGATGATGGGAGTGTGGAGTGCCTCCGTATTGCGACAATGCAGCTCCTCCCACTGCTACAAAGTGAGGGCTTGAGGACGATATTCTTCATGAACATGCGACGGATCACCGCCACCATCGCCGCCGTCGCTGTGGCGGAAACCAGGCGGGCTGCGCGGCGTGTCGACCATCATGACTTCTGCCGCAGGGTCGCTGCCGTCACACTCGGAGAGGGTCTCGATGGAGCCAGTCGACAGATCGAACAACACGTAGAGAGATTCATCGGGCTTGATTGCCGCGACTTGAGGGGTGCTACCTCTTGAGCACTGTGTTGGTTTTCCCCGAAGAGGAAGGGATGATGCAGCAAAGTAGCGTAAGTATTTCCCTCAGTTTTTGAGAACCAAGGTATCAATCCAGTAGGAGGCTATGCGTGAGTCCCTCGTACCTGCACAAAAGAAATAAATCCTCGCAACCAACGCGATAAGAAAAAGCGGTTCCCAAGTTGGTAATAATATCCTCAAGTTTATCGATCCTAGTGGAATCATGATTTATTTTCTCATTAACTATGGGTTCCTTCTCTTTAATATTTTTCAAAGTGACTCCTACTTTAGATCCATATTGACAGATCAGGTTGTGGATATTTTTATCCAAATTTTCAATTAACTCTACGGTAGCAACCTTATTTTCAATAATTTTGAGCCTTTGCATTACATGCTCCAGAGTTAATACAGTTCCATTAACCAAAAGAGGGGATGAGCCAAACAAATCTATCATAGAATTATAAGAATCAAAAGTATGGCTACCCAAGAAGTTCCCTCCAGTAATAGTATCAAGGATATATCTATGCCAAGGAGTTACGCCTACATAAAAATTGCGAAGAAGAACGGAAGTAGATTGCTTCCTAGTAGATCTATTTTGAGCATTGCAAATTCTATACCAAGCATCTTTTAGATTTTCTCCCTCCCTTTGCTTAAAATTAAGAATTTCGTTCTCAGGAGACAACGGAGAAGATAAGGGACTAGCCATAATGACAAGCAAACGGAAAAGAGGCGAACGGAAAAAGAGAGGGAGGATAGAGAGAGAGAGGGCGAATAAAACGGCAAGTGTGAAGTGGGGGAGAGGAAAACGAGAGGCAAATGGCAAATAATGTAATGCGGGAGATATGGATTGTGATGGGTACTTGGTATATTGACTTTTGCGTAGACTCCCCGGCAACGGCGCCAGAAATCATTCTTGCTACCTCTTGAGCACTGCGTTGGTTTTCCCCGAAGAGGAAGGGATGATGCAGCAAAGTAGCATAAGTATTTCCCTCAGTTTTTGAGAACCAAGGTATCAATCCAGTAGGAGGCTACGCACAAGTCCCTCGTACCTGCACAAAACAAATAAATTCTCGCAACCAACGCGGTAAGGGGTTGTCAATCCCTACACGGCCACTTACGAGAGTGAGATCTGACAGATATGATAAGATAATATTTTTGCTATTTTTATGATAAAGATGCAAAGTAAAATAAAAGGCAATGAAAATAACTAAGTATTGGACGATTAATATGATGAAGATAGACCCGGGGGCCATAGGTTTCACTAGTGGCTTCTCTCAAGACCATAGGTATTCTACGGTGGGTGAACGAATTACTATTGAGCAATTGAAAGAATTGATCATAGTTATGAGAATATCTAGGTATGAGCATGTATATAGGAATCACGTCCGAGACAAGTAGACCGACTCCTGCCTGCATCTACTACTATTACTCCACTCATCGACCGCTATCCAGCATGCATCTAGAGTATTAAGTTAATGAAAATAGAGTAACGCCTTAAGCAAGATGACATGACGTAGAGGGATAAATTCATGCAATGTGATGAAAACCCCATCTTGTTATCCTCGATGGCAACAATACAATACGTGCCTTGCTGCCCCTACTGTCACTGGGAAACGACACGGCAAGATTGAACCCAAAGCTAAGCACTTCTCCCATTGCAAGAAAGATCAATCTAGTAGGCCAAACCAAACTGATAATTCGAAGAGACTTGCAAAGATAACCAATCATACATAAAAGAATTCAGAGAAGATTCAAATATTGTTCATAGATAGACTTGATCATAAACCCACAATTCATCGGTCTCAACAAACACACCACAAAAACAAGATTACATTGAATAGATCTCCACAAGAGAGGGGGAGAACATTGTATTGAGATCCAAAAAGAGAGAAGAAGCCATCTAGCTAATAACTATGGACCCGTAGGTCTGAGGTAAACTACTCACACTTCATCGAAGGGGCTATGGTGATGATGTAGAAGCCCTCCGTGATCGATGCCCCCTCCGGCGGAGCTCTGGAACAGGCCCCAAGATGGGATCTCATGGATACAGAAAGTTGCGACGGTGGAATTAGGGTTTTAGCTCCGTATCTAATTTTTTGGGCGTACGTAGGTATATATAGGAGGAAGGAGTACGTCGGTGGAGCAACAGGGGGCCCACGAGGGTGGAGGGCGCGCCTGGGGGGTAGGCGCGCCCCCTACCTCGTGGTCTCCTCCTTTGTTCCTTTCTGTAGGGTCCAAGTCTCCCGGGTCTTGTTCGTTGAGAAAATCACGTTCCCAAAGGTTTCATTCCGTTTGGACCCCGTTTGATATGCCTTTTCTTCGAAACACTAAAATAGGCAAAAAAAACAGCAATTCTGGGCTGGGCCTCCGGTTAATAGGTTAGTCCCAAAAATAATTTAAAAGTGGTTAATAAAGCCCAATAATGTCTAAAATAGTAGATAATATAGCATGGAGCAATCAAGAATTATAGATACGTTGGAGATGTATCAAGCATCCCCGAGCTTAATTCCTGCTCGTCCTCGAGTAGGTAAATGATAAAAATAGAATTTTTGATGCGTAGTTTTACTTGGCATAATTTTAATGTAATTCTTCTTAATTGTGGTATGAATACTCAGATCCTAAAGATTCAAGACAAAAGTTCATATTGACATAAAAATAATGATACTTCAAGCATACTAACTAAGCAATTATGTCTTCTCAAAACAACATGGCCAAAGAAAGTTCATCCCTACAAAATCATATAGTTTAGTCATGCTCCATTTTCGTCACACAAGAATGCTCTCATCATGCACAACCCCGATGACAAGCCAAGCAATTGTTTCATACCTTAGCAATCTCAAACCTATAAACTTTCACGCAATATATGAGCGTGAGCCATGGACATAGCACTATGGGTGGAATAGAATATGATGATGGGGGTTATGTGGAGAAGACAAAAAAGGAGAAAGTCTCACATCAACGAGGCTAATCAATGGGCTATGGAGATGCCCATTGATTGATGTTAATGCAAGGAGTAGGGATTGCCATGCAACGGATGCACTAGATCTATAAATGTATGAAAGCTCAACAAAAGAAACTAAGTGGGTGTGCATCCAACTTGCTTGCTCACGAAGACCTGGGGCACTTGAGGAGGCCCATTGTTGTAATATACAAGCCAAGTTCTATAATGAAAATTCCCACTAGTATATGAAAGTGACAAAACAAAAGACTCTCTATCATGAAGGTTATGGTGCTACTTTGAAGCACAAGTGTGGCAAAGGATAGTAACATTGTCCCTTCTCTCTTTTTCTCTCATTTTTTTATTTGGGCATTTCTCTTTTTTTATGGCCTTTCTCTCTTTTTTTATTTCCTCACTTGGGACAATGCTCTAGAAAATGATGATCATCACACTTCTATTTATTTACAACTCAATGATTACAACTCGATGCTAGAACAAAAGATGACTCTATATGAATGCCTTCGGCGGTGTACCGGGATATGCAATGAACCAAGAGTGACATGTATGGAAGAATTATGAATGGTGCCTTTGCCATAAATACTATGTCAACTACATGATCATGCTAAGCAATATGACAATGATGAATGTGTCATGATAAACGGAATGGTGGAAAGTTGCATGGCAATATATGTCGGAATGGCTATGGAAATGCCATAATAGGTAGGTATGGTGGCTGTTTTGAGGAAGATATAAGGAGGTTTATGTGTGAAAGAGTGTATCATATCACGGGGTTTGGATGCACCGGAGAAGTTTGCACCAACTCTCAATGTGAGAAAGGGAAATGCACGGTACCGAAGAGGCTAGCAATGATGGAAGGGTGAGAGTGCGTATAATCCATGGACTCAACATTAGTCATAAAGAACTCACATACTTATTGCAAAAATCTACAAGTCATCAAAAACCTCGGCACTACGTGCATGCTCCTAGGGGGATAGATTGGTAGGAAAAGACCATCGCTCGTCCTCGACCGCCGCTCATAAGGAAGACAATCAAAGAACACCCCATGTTTCAAATTTGTTACATAACGTTTACCATACGTGCATGCTACGGGACTTGCAAACTTCAACACAAGCACTTCTCAAATTCACAACTACTCAACTAGCACGACTTTGATATTATTACCTCCATATCTCAAAACAACCATCAAGCATCAAACTTCTCTTAGTATTCAAAACACTCATAGGAAAAAATTTACTAATCTCGAATACCTAGCATATTAGGATTATTCAAGCAAATTACCATGCTATTTAAGACTCTCAAAATAATCTAAGTGAAGCATGAGAGATCAATAGTTTCTATAAAACAAATCCACCACCGTGCTCTAAAAGATATAAGTGAAGTACTAGAGCAAAACTATATAACTCAAAAGATATAAGTGAAGCACATAGAGTATTCTAACAAATTCCAAATCATGTATGGCTCTCTCAAAAGGTGTGTACAACAAGGATGATTGTGGTAAACTAAAAATCAAAGACTCAAATCATACAAGACGCTCCAAGCAAAACACATATCATGTGGTGAATAAAAATATAGCTCCAAGTAAAGTTACTGATAGAAGTAGACGAAAAGAGGGGATGCCTTCCGGGGAATCCCCAAGCTTTGGCTTTTAGGGGGTTCCATGGGCATCCCCAAGCTTAGGCTCTTGCCACTCCTTGTTCCATAATCCATCAAATCTTTACCCAAAACTTGAAAGCTTCACAACACAAAACTCAAAGTAGAAAATCTCGTGAGCTCCGTTAGCGAAAGAAAACAAAAGAACACTTCAAGGTACTGTAATGAACTCATTCTTTATCTATATTGGTGTTAAAACTACTGTATTCCAACTTCTCTAAGGTTTATAAACTAATTTTCTAGCCATAGATTCATCAAAATAAGCAAACAACACACGAAAAATAGAATCTGTCGAAAACAGAATAGTCTGTAGTAATCTGTAGCTAGCGCAAGATCTCGAACCCCAAAAATTCTAAAATAAATTGTTGGACATGAGTAATTTATTTATTAATCATATGAAAAATTAATTAACTAAATATCACTTTCCAAATAAAAATGGCAGCAGTTCTCGTGAGCGCTAAAGTTTCTGTTTTTTACAGAAAGATATCAAGACTTTCCCCAAGTCTTCCCAATGGTTCTACTTGGCACAAACACTAATTAAACACAAAAAAACAACCTAAACAGAGGCTAAATAAATTATTTATTACTAAACAGGAGCAAAAAGCAAGGAATAAAAATAAAATTGGGTTGCCTCCCAACAAGCGCTATCGTTTAACGCCCCTAGCTAGGCATAAAAAGCAAGGATAGATCTAGGTATTGCCATATTTGGTAGGTAATTCTTCAATGAGGCATCTACCATCTTTAGGAATTTCTTTCTTTTTATTGATTATCAAACTTTTAGGCACAAGATCGAAAAATTCATTTGTAACAAATGGTTCCTTAATGATAGCAAAAAGATTGGGATGGATACTTATAGATTTGAGATCCGCAGTTTCCTTACTAGACGATTCACCCTTATTTTTAGGAAGATACATAAGCTTGGCAATTTTATTGGGAGGACTTGGAGCATTCTTTACGGAAGAAAAAGCGGTTCCCAAGTTGGTAATAATATCCTCAAGTTTATCGATCCTAGTGGAATCATGATTTATTTTCTCATTAACCATGGGTTCCTTCTCTTTAATATTTTTTAAAGTGACTCCTACTTTAGATCCATATTGAGAGATACGGTTGTGGATATTTTTATCCGAATTTTCACTTAACTCTACGGTAGCAACCTTATTTTCAATAATTTTGAGCCTTTGCATTACATGCTCCAAAGTTAATACAATTCCATTAACCAGAAGAGGGGATGAGCCAAACAAATCTATCATAGCATTATAAGAATCAAAAGTATGGCTACCCAAGATGTTCCCTCCGGTAATAGTATCAAGGATATATCTGTGCCAAGGAGTTATGCCTACATAAAAATTGCGAAGAAGAACGGAAGTAGATTGCTTCCTAGTAGATCTATTTTGAGCATTGCAAATTCTATACCAAGCATCTTTTAGATTTTCTCCCTCCCTTTGCTTAAAATTAAGAATTTTGTTCTCGGGAGACAACGGAGAAGATAAGGGACTAGCCAGAACGACAAGCAAACAGAAAAGGGACGAGCGGAAAAAGAGAGGGAGGATAGAGAGAGAGGGCGAATAAAATGGCAAGTGTGAAGTGGGGGAGAGGAAAACGAGAGGCAAATGGCAAATAATGTAATGCGGGAGATATGGATTGTGATGGGTACTTGGTATATTAACTTTTGCGTAGACTCCCCGGCAACGGCGCCAGAAATCCTTCTTGCTACCTCTTGAGCACTGTGTTGGTTTTCCCCTAAGAGGAAGGGATGATGCAGCAAAGTAGCGTAAGTATTTCCCTCAGTTTTTGAGAACCAAGGTATCAATCCAGTAGGAGGCTACACGCGAGTCCCTCGTACCTGCACAAAACAAATAAATCCTCGCAACCAACGCGATAAGGGGTTGTCAATCCCTACACGGCCACTTACGAGAGTGAGATCTGATAGATATGATAAGATAATATTTTTGGTATTTTTATGATAAAGATGCAAAGTAAAATAAAAGGCAATGGAAATAACTAAGTATTGGACGATTAATATGATGAAGATAGACCCGGGGGCCATAGGTTTCACTAGTGGCTTCTCTCAAGAGCATAGGTATTCTATGGTGGGTGAACGAATTATTGTTGAGCAATTGAAAGAATTGAGCATAGTTATGAGAATATCTAGGTATGATCATGTATATAGGCATCACGTCCGAGACAAGTAGACCGACTCCTGCCTACATCTACTACTATTACTCCACTCATCGACCGCTATCCAGCATGCATCTAGAGTATTAAGTTAATGAAAAGAGAGTAACGCCTTAAGCAAGATGACATGATGTAGAGGGATAAACTCATGCAATATGATGAAAACCCCATCTTGTTATCCTCGATGGCAACAATACAATATGTGCCTTGCCGCCCCTACTGTCACTGGGAAAGGACACCGCAAGATTGAACCCAAAGCTAAGCACTTCTCCCATTGCAAGAAAGATCAATCTAGTAGGCCAAACCAAACTGATAATTCGAAGAGACTTGCAAAGATAACCAATCATACATAAAAGAATTCAGAGAAGATTCAAATATTGTTCATAGATAGACTTGATCATAAACCCACAATTCATCGGTCTCAACATACACACCGCAAAAAGAAGATTACATTGAATAGATCTCCACAAGAGAGGGGGAGAACATTGTATTGAGATCCAAAAAGAGAGAAGAAGCCATCTAGCTAATAACTATGGACCCGTAGGTCTGAGGTAAACTACTCACACTTCATCGAAGGGGCTATGGTGATGATGTAGAAGCCCTCCGTGATCGATACCCCCTCCGGCGGAGCTCCGGAACAGGCTCCAAGATGTGATCTCGTGGATACAGAAAGTTGCGGCGGTGGAATTAGGGTTTTGGCTCCGTATCTGATCGTTTGGGGGTACGTAGGTATATATAGGAGGAAGGAGTACGTCGGTGGACCAATAGGTGTCCCACGAGGGTGGAGGGCGTGCCTGGGGGGGTAGGCGCGCCCCCCTACCTCGTGGCCTCCTCCTTTGTTCCTTGACGTAGGGTCCAAGTCTCCTGGGTCTTGTTCGTTGAGAAAATCACGTTCCCAAAGGTTTCATTCCGTTTGGACCCCGTTTGATATGCCTTTTCTTCGAAACACTAAAATAGGCAAAAAAACAACAATTCTGGACTGGGCCTCCGGTTAATAGGTTAGTCCCAAAAATAATTTAAAAGTGGATAATAAAGCCCAATAATGTCCAAAACAGTAGATAATATAGCATGGAGCAATCAAAAATTATAGATACGTTGGAGACGTATTAAGCATCTGCGAGCTTAATTCCTGCTCGTCCTCGAGTAGGTAAATGATAAAAACAGAATTTTTGATGCGGAGTGCTACTTGGCATAATTTTAATGTAATTCTTCTTAATTGTGATATGAATATTCAGATCCGAAAGATTCAAGACAAAACTTCATATTGACATAAAAATAATAATACTTCAAGCATACTAACTAAGCAATTATGTCTTCTCAAAACAACATAGCCAAAGAAAGTTCATCCCTACAAAATCAGATAGTTTATTCATGCTCCATTTTCGTCACACAAGAAAGCTCTCATCATGCACAACCCCGATGACAAGCCAAGCAATTGTTTCATACCTTAGCAATCCCAAACCTATAAACTTTCACGCAATATATGAGCGCGAGCCATGGACATAACACTATGGGTGGAATAGAATATGATGATGGGGGTTATGTAGGAAAGACAAAAAGGAGAAAGTCTCACATCAACGCGGCTAATCAATGGGCTATGGAGATGCCCATCGATTGATGTTAATGCAAGGAGTAGGGATTGCCATGCAACGGATGCACTAGAGCTATAAATGTATGAAAGCTCAACAAAAGAAACTAAGTGGGTGTGCATCCAACTTGCTTGCTCACGAAGACCTAGGGCACTTGAGGAGGCCCATTGTTGTAATATACAAGCCAAGTTCTATATTGAAAATTCCCACTAGTATATGGAAGTGACAAAACAAAAGACTCTCTATCATGAAGGTTATGGTGCTACTTTGAAGCACAAGTGTGGCAAAGGATAGTAACATTGTCCCTTCTCTCTTTTTCTCTCATTTTTTATTTGGGCATTTCTATTTTTTTATGGCCTTTCTCTCTTTTATTTTATTTCCTCACTTGGGACAATGCTCTAGAAAATGATGATCATCACACTTCTATTTATTTACAACTCAATGATTACAACTCGATGCTAGAACAAAAGATGACTCTATATGAATGCCTTCGGCGGTGTACCGGGATATGCAATGAACCAAGAGTGACATGTATGGAAGAATTATGAATGGTGGCTTTGCCACAAATACTATGTCAACTACATGATCATGCTAAGCAATATGACAATGATGAATGTGTCATGATAAACGGAATGGTGGAAAGTTGCATGGCAATATATCTCGGAATGGCTATGGAAATGCCATAATAGGTAGGTATGGTGGCTATTTTGAGGAAGATATAAGGAGGTTTATGTGTGAAAGAGCGTATCATATCACGGGGTTTGGATGCACCGGCGAAGTTTGCACCAACTCTCAATGTGAGAAAGGGCAATGCACGGTACCGAAGAGGCTAGCAATGATGGAAGGGTGAGAGTGCGTATAATCCATGGACTCAACATTAGTCATAAAGAACTCACATACTTATTGCAAAAATCTACAAGTCATCAAAAGCCTGGGCACTACGCGCATGCTCCTAGGGGGATAGATTGGTAGGAAAAGACCATCGCTCGTCCCCGACCGCCGCTCATAAGGAAGACCATCAAAGAACACCCCATGTTTCAAATTTGTTACATAACGTTTACTATACGTGCATGCTACGGGACTTGCAAACTTCAACACAAGCACTTCTCAAATTCACAACTACTCAACTAGCACGACTCCTTCATATCTCAAAACAATCATCAAGCATCAAATTCTCTTAGTATTCAAAACACTCATAGGAAAAAATTTACTAATCTTGAATACCTAGCATATTAGGATTATTTAAGAAAATTACCATGCGATTTAAGACTCTCAAAATAATCTAAGTGATGCATGAGAGATCAATAGTTTCTATAAAACAAATCCACCACCATGCTCTAAAAGATGTAAGTGAAGTACTAGAGTGTAACATCCCAAATTTTCAATTTGGAATGTTATACATTAGATCATCATTGCATATCATATTTATTTGCATTTTGGTTGATCCTAGAAATTCTACGCAACTCAAGGACCCTTGGAGAGAGTTGGGGATTTCGTTATTTTCATATTTGAGTTTTCTCGAAATTTGAAAATAGGATAATTTTATTTTATTTATTTTATCTTCAATTATTTCTATTATAAAAATATGAGAGAGGGAATAAAATGACTTTCCCAAAATTAAGAAATATTGAGGATTTAATAATAAAATCAAATAAGATTTTATTTTGGTTTTATTTGCTATTTTATTTGAATTCGGGAAAAATGCGCGTTTTTCAAAATTGCATTTAGGCCCCAAGTAAATGTTCATCCTGTGCGGCTTGATGTTAGAAACCGGGGAAAATTTATTTAGAGATTTTTGGAATCCGTTTAGTATTCCTTTCGCCTGTTTTTCTACGCGTAATAATTTAAAAAAATGAGCGAACCGACTACGGGCCGGTTTCGGCCAGGACTACCTGGCCCGGGCCTTTATATAGCGCGACCCCGGGGCCCGACCAGCCCAAAGCCGCCACCGCCCCAAACCCTAGCCCCAGCTGCCCGCCGCCCCAGCCGCCGCCGCCGTCGCCGCCCGCCGCCGCCGACGAGGTCGATCTCGCCGCCGCCGGTTTTTTTTAGAAAACCGTTGGTTTCGCCTATTTCCGTTTGGTTTTTTTAGATCCATTTTTTTAGATAGATCGGTATTTTTCGGTTTAGTTTAATTAGTGAGCGTTCGCTCGTCCGTTCGTTTTAAAAAACGCATTCATCGTTTAGATCCAGATAACGAACGTTCGTTCGTTAATCTGTTCGTCGTTTTTCTTTTTCTCGGATTTATTCCGCGATTTTTCTCATCGTGATTTCTGATCCGATTTTCGTTCTAGTATAACTTTTCATTCGTTTATTGGAATCAGGCGATTCAAGCACCTGGAGTTTCGTCTCGAAACCCTCTTTCCATTTAACCAACTCAAAAAAGTTTTTGCCTCTGTAAAATTTGACCTAGATTCAGAATAGTAAACGAAGTCTGTTTCTTTTGCCGTTTGTCTTTCGTTGTTACGTTCGATTTGATTCTTTTTGCCAACCGGAGTTCTTAAGTTGAACTTTCTGGTTAGATCTTTATTTGAGTTTTATCTGTGCATTAGTTGAGTACTTATTGTATGCTTGTTTGTTTGGGATAGAGTACTCGGAGTGCGCCGCTTGCTACTTCGAATCGCTAGGTTTTGCGGATCATCAGCAAGGCAAGTAACACTTTGATCATACTTCCTATTACCCAGTTTTTATTGCATTATATCAATCCTCACACATTGCATGATTAGAATCTAATTAAATTGTGGGTCTGGGAAGTAGATGAGGTAGTACCTATTACCTGTTATTATCAAACATTTGGGAGTTATTTCTACGTTTGCTTATTATGCCATGCTATGCTAGTAGACGTGGATTGGGTGAGTGTATCCATGACAGATGTGAGTTTGTTAAATTAATGGTTTATCTAAGGTGGAAACTTAAATACACATCTGGGTGGATTGAGGCACCTGGATATTCCAGCGATTGCCTGTTTTTCTTTTGGACCGCCCCAGGCTCAAAGGGATCATGAGATTATTCATACTAGAAACTTCTGTGTGCAGCCACAAGCTACTATGGGCTCTAGCATAGTTGACTAAGTTGTGTGAACTCTTACAGTGGTAGACTAGCAGATGTAGGGGAAAGTAGGTGTAACGGTCTACCCTATCGTAAGGTGCTAGCGCTTCTGAAAGACTATGTCTCTGTCATCCGTTTCTCAAATACCATCTAGTGCGAGAATCCCAACGGAGGAGATCGAGTCTTGTGGGGAAAAGTGCGCAAACCTCTGCGGAGTGTATAAACTAATCATGGTTAGCCGTGTCCCCGGTTATGGACCTCTTGAGTATCTAGTACTTGGATTATCATGTGAATCTCATCATGTTACTCTAATTAATTTTGTTGGGTTTTAATGATGATGCTTAATTGGGATTGAGAGCGTCTCTACACTCTCAATGTTTAACAACCACCATGATAGTTAAATAAAATGTATTCCTTTGAAGTAGGGAAAAATTGGCTTTACGCAAAACTGTAACCATAGAGCTTTCCACTAGCCAAATATGCATGTAGTATAGCCTTATTCCTTCATTTCTCTCTGTGTGTTACATTGCCAGCATATTCCATGTGCTGACCCATTTCGGGCTGCAACGTTGATGTTGCAAACTTTTCAGACGACGAGTAAGGTGCCTTTAGGTCGTGGTTCTATACTTAGTGATGTCGTTGGAGTTGATGGACTCACTTATCTTCCAAGCCTTCCACTGTTATCGTTATTAGATGGCCTTAAGCCATATTTATTGTAATATGTTCTCTTTTGAGACACTCGATGTAATAAGTGTGTGATTGCTACTCTGTTATAAATCCTTTAAGTACTGTGTGGTGTCAGCATTACTGATCCAGGGATGACACCAGAGCACAGAGATTGGACCGCTTGAGGTCTGGTCGCTACAAGATGGTATCAGAGCACACGCTGACTGTAGAACACGACCACTAAGCTAAAGCCCTAGATCACTACTCCCTCTTCCCATTCTGACTCCCCATCTTTTCTACTCTTTTAGGATGGCAGATGCAAGGAACAAGTTTACACAACTGGATGAAGATACACCCTTTGGACGTCACTTGAAGGAAGTCACTAGATATCTGAACATCGGAGTACCAAGCTTCACCGGAACCTACAATGCCACTTTACCTGAAGAGGAGCACTGGATGATTCAAGTTCAAGTTCCATGAAGGACGTTCATGCCAGTCACTGAGCCCATAGAGTTTTCCTTTGATGCACCAACCTGGAGTCTAGGAAAGAGCATGGCAGCTCACATCGCCATGGGACGCATTGGAGAAGTTTACCGCAATGATCTCAAGGATACTATCTACCAGATTTGTGGGCACCGAGATGAGCACTGGGAGATGATCAGCACCAGGAAGGATAGATCAATTGCAGCTTTTATCCAGGAGTTAAACTAGCACATTCGACGTCAGGAGAACCAGATGTGCGCCGACATGATAGATCTGAAGAAGGCAAGGACAAGAATCAAGGAACTGGAGGAAGAACTCAAGGCTACACGTGAAGATTATGAAGAGGAAATCGAAGTACTAGTGGATAAGAATGCCGACCTAACAATGAAGATCGGAATATTCATGGGAGGCCCTACACCAGTAGAGGAACACGAAGAACCCAAGGAGATTCGCCCGGAAGACTACATCATCATCGACGACACCGACTCGGATCCAGATGATAGCGATGATGACTATGTTGATGAAGCTGGAGCAGATATCATGGAGTCTGCAACCGAAGAATATTTCTAGTAGACCATTCCAACAGTAGTAGTAGTCCACCATGTAAATATAGTAGTCCGAGCACTTTTGCGACAGTTAGACTGATTATATGCCCTTGTTTGATTGAATGAAGTGAAATTGTTTGCTTTTTCCTCATGTGCATATGGGTAGTGTTTTCTCTCTAGACCCCTCCCTATTCTTAAATCTCATCTTTTCTAAACCCCTCAGATGCCTCCGAGACATGACCCCGGATTTACCTTCCCACGGGAGCTCACTCAGTTGATCCAGCAGCAGAACACATTGATGTAGTTGCTAGTCCAGAATCAGAATCAGGGAAACAACAACAACAACAACAACAACAACAACAACAACAACAACAACAACAACAACAACAACAACAACAACAACAACAACAACAACAACAACAACCCACCACCACCACCACCTGTTGATCACTTAGCCCATTTTCTTAGGCTGAATCCATCGATGTTTTCCAGTAGCACCGAGCCTATAGTAGCAGATGATTGGCTCTGCAAGACAGCAAGGGAGTTGACCACGGCAGGATGCACAGATGCGGAAAAGATGAAGTTTGCTGCACATCAGCTTGACGGACCCGCAGCATCATGGTGGGAGAATTTCACAGCCACTTTCCCTATCGACATTGTCACATGGGACCAGTTCCAGCAGGCTTTCCGTACTGCCCATGTTTCAGCAGGAGCTATGGCCATGAAGAAGCGAGAGTTTCGCAACCTGCGCCAAGGAGGACGGACAGTTGGCCAGTATGTGGAGGACTTTAGTAAGTTAGCACGTTATGCCCCAGATGACGTTGCTACAGATGCAGCTAAGCAGGAGAAGTTTCTGGAAGGACTGAATGATGAGTTGAGCATGCAATTGATGGTAGCAACCTTCAACAACTACCAGGAGTTGGTAGATCGCGCTCTTATGATTGAAGGGAAGCAGCAGCAGATTGAGAATCGCAAGAGGAAGTATGGACAAGGGAAGTACAATTCAGGAGCTCAGCAGAAGCCACATTTTACCCCTAGACTGGGAGGACACTTTCAGCATACCCATGGAGGAGGTAGCTCGCACAATCATAATGGCCCCAAGAATGGTAATGGGAATGGAGGAAGAAACGGCCAGAACCGTACCGACCCATCAACCCCAGCCAAAAGAGAACTGAGCAAAGTCACTTGCTTTAAGTGCCAGAAGACCGGACATTATGCCAATGAATGTCCTGAATCTTAGAATGAAAATGGCAATGGAAGCTCTGGGAAGAAGCCGAACCCTTTCAATAGGGGACAGGTGAACCACGTTAACGTGGAGGAGGTTGAAGAGCAGCCGGATGCAGTAATCGGTAAGTTTTTGGTTAAGTCATTTCCTACAATCGTTCTTTTCGATACTAGTGCATCGCATTCATACATATCAAGGGGATTTGTGGATAAGTATAACCTGCCCACTAAGGTTCTTAGAACACCCATGTTAGTAAGCTCACCAGGAGCAGAGTATACGGCTAGTAAGGGATGTTTTCAAGTGCCATTGAGTGTAGGTAGGCATATGTTTCCCTCGGATTTAATCATTTTGGAATCACAAGGTTTGGATGTAATTCTGGGTATGGATTGGCTATCGATGTATGGAGGGAACATCGATTGCGCCAGTAAGTCAATTTTGCTTACCACCCCAGAAGGGAGAAGGATCAAGTATGTATCCCGGCATGTGCCTAAAAGGACTCAAGTAAATTGGTTAACAGGAGTTGTGCAGGAGGAAGTACTAGTAGTGAAGGATTTCCCTGATGTATTTCCAGAGGAGTTGCCAGGCATGCCACCAAATAGAGACATTGAGTTTTTGATTGAGCTTTTGCCAGGCACAGGGCCGATATCTAAGAGACCGTATAGGATGCCAGCAAAGGATTTGGAAGAGATTAAGAAGCAGATTAAGGAGTTACTGGATAAAGGATATATCCGCCCAAGTTCTTTGCCTTGGGGATCGCCAGTACTTCTAGTGGAGAAGAAGGATGGATCGTTAAGGATGGTTGTTGATTATCGAGGATTGAATGAAGTAACCATCAAGAACAAGTACCCACTACCGATGATCAATGATCTATTTGATCGATTGCAAGGAGCTAAGGTATTTTCCAAGATCGATCTGCGATCAGGATACCATGAGTTGAAGATTCGAGAACAGGATATACCTAAGACGGCTTTTACCACCAGGTATGGGCTGTACGAGTATACCGTTATGTCATTTGGTCTGACTAACGCACCTGCATATTTTATGAACATGATGAACAAAGTATTTATGTAGTTTTTGGATAAGTTCGTCGTAGTGTTCATTGATGATATCCTGGTTTACTCGAAAAATGAAGAGGAGAATAAGGAGCATTTGCGTTTGGTACTTGGTAAACTCAGAGAACATTGGTTATATGCCAAGTTTAGCAATTGTGAATTTTGTTTGAAGGAATTTGGATTTCTCGGAGACGTTATATCCGGAGAAGGTATAGCAGTAGATCCCACCAAGGTTGACACTATGACAAATTGGGAAGCGCCAACAACAGTTGGAGAGATCCGGAGTTTTGTTGGACTTGCAGGATACTACCGGAGATTCATTGAAAATTTCTCGAAGATTGCGAAGACTATGACGGAGTTGTTGAAGAAGGATACCAAGTTCATATGGACCGAGGAATGTGAGGCCAGTTTCTAGGAGTTGAAAAAACGTTTGGTTACATCACCAGTGTTGATTTTGCCAGATCAGACCAATGATTATGAGGTGTATTGCGACGCTTCACGTCGAGAACTTGGACCAGTGTTTATGCAGGAAGGAAGAGTTGTTTGATATGCCTCACGACAGCTTAAGCCTCATGAGTTAAATTATGCCACGCATGATTTGGAGTTAGCAGCCGTAGTGCATGCATTGAAGACTTGGAGACACTTTCTCATTGGAAATATTGTGAGGTGTACACGGATCACAAGAGTTTGAAGTATATTTTCACGCAGAAGGAGTTGAATCTCAGGCAAAGGATATGGTTGGAGCTCATCAAGGATTATGATATGAGATTGCATTATCATCCCGGAAAGGCTAACATAGTAGCCGATGCGCTGAGCCGTAAAAGTCATGTCAACACCCTAATGAAGGGAAATTTACCAAGGGAGTTAGCCGAAAATCTTCGTGAGATATGTTTGGAGATAGTCCCGAGAGGCTATGTAGCAGCATTGGAGATTCAATCTACCTTGATGGATAAGATCAGAGAAGCCCAGAAGAATGACAAGGAGATTGCTTCTATTAAAGAGAAAATGAGAAAAGGAAAAGCTAAAGGATTTCGTGAGGATAAGCACGATACCTTATGGTTTGAAGACCGTGTTTATGTGCCCAATGACCCGGAGATCAGGAAGTTAATTCTGCAGGAGGCCCATGATTCACCATATTCGATTCACCCAGGAAATACCAAGATGTATTTGGATTTGAAGGATACTTTCTGGTGGACCGGAATGAAGAAGGATATTGCGGAGTATGTAGCAGCTTGTGATGTATGTCAGAGAGTAAAGGCAGAGCATCAGAAGCCAGCGGGATTGCTACAGCCATTGCCGATACCCAAATGGAAGTGGGATAAGTTAGGCATGGATATTATTACAGGATTGCCCATAACTCGTTCAGGCTATGACTCAATTTGGGCTGTAGTCGATCGATTGACAAGGTAGCTCATTTCATTCCAGTGAAGACTACTTACACTAGTGCCAAGTTGGCAAAAATATACATGACCAGGATCATATGTCTGCATGGAGTTCCAAGGAGCATTGTATCAGATAGAGGAACCCAATTTACCTCAAAGTTCTGGAATCAGTTGCATGAAACTTTGGGTACCAGGCTAGAGTTCAGTACAGCTTTCCATCCGCAGACAGATGGACAGACCGAGAGAGTCAATTAGATTTTGGAGGATATGCTGAGAGCTTGTGTGCTAGATTACGGATCTAGCTGGGATGAGAATTTGCCATACGCAGAGTTCTCTTATAACAACATTTATCAATCCAGTTTGAAGATGGCCCCTTTCGAAGCCTTGTATGGAAGGAGGTGCAGGACCCCATTGTCGTGGGATGAAGTTGGAGACCGCCAATTGTTTGGACCAGATTTGATTAAGGAGTCGGAACAGAAAGTGAAATTGATTCGCGATAGGCTCAAGGTAGCCCAGTCCAGGAAGAAGAGCTACGCGGACTCTAAACGCAAGGAGACAGTTTACGAAGTCGGAGACCGAGTTTATCTTCGAGTATCTCTACTTCGAGGAGTTAAGCGCTTTGGAGTTAAGGGAAAGTTAGCGCCACGTTTTGTAGGACCATACAAGGTTTTGGAGCGTATGGGAGAAGTAGCTTATAAGTTGGAATTGCCCGAAGGATTGTCAGGAGTTCACGACGTGTTCAACGTTTCACAGTTGAAGAAGTGTCACGCGGAGATGGCTAATATACCGCTGAGAGATACAGTGCCGCTAGAAGCGATTCAGTTGGACAGTGATTTGACCTATGAGGAGAAACCGGTTAAGATTCTTGAGTATGCCAGCCGAGTCACCCACAGCAAGGTTATCAAGTTTTGCAAAGTTCAGTGCAGCCACCACACGGAGGATGAAGCCACCTGGGAACGAGAGGAAGAATTGCTGAAGGACCACCCTCACCTATTTTCTAGCCAACCCGAATCTCGAGGGCGAGATTCATCTTAAGGGGGGTAGGTTTGTAACATCTCAAATTTTCAATTTGGAATGTTATACATTAGATCATCATTGCATATCATATTTATTTGCATTTTGGTTGATCCTAGAAATTCTACGCAACTCAAGGACCCTCGGAGAGAGTTGGGGATTTCGTTATTTTCATATTTGAGTTTTCTCGAAATTTAAAAATAGGATCTTTTGATTTTATTTATTTTATCTTCAATTATTTCTATTATAAAAATATGAGAGAGCGAATAAAATGACTTTCCCAAAATAAAGAAATATTAAGGATTTAATAATAAAATCAAATAAGATTTTATTTTCGTTTTATTTGCTATTTTATTTGAATTTAGGAAAAATGCGCGTTTTTCAAAATTGCATTTAGGCCCCAAATAAATGTTCATCTTGTGCGGCTTGATTTTAGAAGCCGGGGAAAATTTATTTCGGGATTTTTGGAGTCCGTTTAGTATTCCTTTTGTTTGTTTTTCTGCGCGTAATAATTTAAGAAAAAAAAGAGCGAACCGACTACGGGCCGGTTTTGGCCAGGACTCCCTGGCCGGGGCCTTTATATAGCGCGACCCCGGGGCCCGACCAGCCCAAAGCCGCCACCGCCCCAAACCCTAGCCCCAGCCGCCTGTCGCCCCAGCCACCGTCGCCGCCGCCCGCTGCCGCCGTCCCGCCGCCCGCCGCCGCCGGAGCTCCGCCGCCGCCGACGAGGTCGATCTCGCCGCTGCCGGTTTTTTTAGAAAACCGTTGGTTTTCGTCGGTTTTCGTTCGGTTTTTTTTAGATCCATTTTTTTAGATACATCGGTTTTTTCGGTTTAGTTTAATTAGCGAGTGTTCGCTCGTCCGTTCGTTTTAATGAACGCGTTCATCGTTTAGATCCAGATATCGAACGTTCGTTCGTTAATCTGTTCGTCGTTTTTCTTTTTCTCGGATTTATTCCGTGATTTTTCTGATCGCGATTTCTGATCCGATTTTCGTTCTAGTATAAGTTTTCGCTCGTTTATCGGAATCAGGCGATTCAAGTGCCTGGAGTTTCATCTCGAAACCCTCTTTCCGTTTAACCAACTCAAACAAGTTTTTGCCTCTGTAAAATTTGACCTAGATCCAGAATAGTAAACGAAGGCTGTTTCTTTCGCCGTTTGTCTTTCGTTGTTTCATTTGATTTGATTCTTTTTGCCAACCGGAGTTCTTAAGTTGAATTTTCTGGTTAGATCTCTTATTTGAGTTTTATCTGTGCATTAGTTGAGTACTTATTGTATGCTTGTTTGTTTGCGATAGAGTACCCGGAGTGCACCGCTTGCTACTTCGAATCGTTAGGTTTTGCGGATCATCAGCAAGGCAAGTAACACTTTGATCATACTTCCTATTACCCGGTTTTTATTGCATTAGATCAATCCTCACACATTGCATGATTAGGATCTAATTAAATTGTGGGTCTGGGAAGTAGATGAGGTAGTACCTATTACCTGTTATTATCAAACATTTGGGAGTTATTTCTACGTTTGCTTATTATGCCATGCTATGCTAGTAGACGTGGATTGGGTGAGTGTATCCATGACAGATGTGAGTTTGTTAAATTAATGGTTTATCTAAGGTGGAAACTTAAATACACATCTGGGTGGATTGAGGCACCTGGATATTCCAGCGATTGCCTGTTTTTCTTTTGGACCGCCACCCAGGCTCAAAGGGATCATGAGATTATTCATACTAGAAACTTCTGTGTGCAGCCACAAGCTACTATGGGCTCCAGCATAGTTGACTAAGTTGTGCGAACTCTTACAGTGGTAGACTAGCAGATGTAGGGGAAAGTAGGTTTAACGGTCTACCCAATCGTAAGGTGCTATCGCTTCTGAAAGACTATGTCTCGGTCATCCGTTTCTCAAACACCATGTAGTGCAAGAATCCCAACGGAGGAGATCGAGTCCTGTGGGGAAAAGTGCGCAAACCTCTACAGAGTGTATAAACTAATCATGGTTAGCCGTGTCCCCGGTTATGGACATCTTGAGTATCTAGTACTTGGATTATCATGTGAATCTCATCATGTTACTCTAATTAATTTTGTTGGGTTTTAATGATGATGCTTAATTGGGATTGAGAGCATGTCTACACTCTCAATGTTTAACAACCACCATGATAGTTAAATAAAATGTATTCCTTTGAAGTAGGAAAAAATTGGCTTTATGCAAAACTGTAACCATAGAGCTTTCCACCAGCCAAATATGCATGTAGTATAGCCTTATACCTTCATTGCTCTCTGTGTGTTACATTGCCAGCATATTCCATGTGCTGACCCGTTTCGGGCTGCAACGTTCATGTTGCAAACTTTTCAAACGACGAGTAAGGTGCCTTTAGGTCGTGGTTCTATACTTAGTGATGTCGTTGGAGTTGATGGACTCACTTATCTTCCAAGCCTTCTGCTGTTATCGTTATTAGATGGCCTTAAGCCATATTTATTGTAATATGTTCTCTTTTGAGACACTCGATGTAATAAGTGTGTGATTGCTACTCTGTTATAAATCCTTCAAGTACTGTGTGGTGTCAGCATTACTGATCCAGGGATGACACCGGAGCACAGAGATTGGACCGCTTGAGGTCTGGTCGCTACATAGAGCAAAACTACATAACTTAAAAGATATAAGCGGAGCACATAGAGTATTCTAACAAATTCCAAATCATGTATGGCTCTCTAAAAAGGTGTGTACTGCAAGGATGATTGTGGTAAACTAAAAATCAAAGACTCGAATCATACAAGACGCTCCAAGAAAAACACATATCATGTGGTGAATAAAAATATAGCTCCAAGTAAAGTTACCGATAGAAGTAAACGAAAAGACGGGATGCCTTCCGAGGCATCCACAAGCTTTGGCTTTTAGGTGTCCTTAGATTATCTTGGGCGTGCCATGGGCATCCCCAAGCTTAGGCTCTTGCCACTCCTTGTTTCATAATCCATCAAATCTTTACCCAAAATTTGAAAACTTCACAACACAAAACTCAAAGTAGAAAATCTCGTGAGTTCCGTTAGAGAAAGAAAACAAAAGACCACTTCAAGGTACTGTAATGAACTCATTCTTTATTTATATTGGTGTTAAACCTACTGTATTCCAACTTCTCTATGGTTTATAAACTAATTTTCTAGCCATAGATTCATCAAAATAAGCAAACAACACACGAAAAACAGAATCAGTCAAAAACAGAACAGTCTGTAGTAATCTGTAGCTAGCGCAAGATATGGAACCCCAAAAATTCTAAAATAAATTGCTGGACGTGAGGAATTTATCTATTAATCATCTGCAGAAATTATTTTAACTCAATATCACTTTCCAAATAAAAATGGCAGCAGTTCTCGTGAGCGCTAAAGTTCCTGTTTTTTACAGCAAGATATCAAGACTTTCCCCAAGTCTTCCCAACGGTTCTACTTGGCACCAACACTAATTAAACACAAAAACACAACCTAAACGAGGCTAAATAAATTATTTATTACTAAACAGGAGCAGAAATCAAGGAATAAAAATAAAATTGGGTTGCCTCCCAACAAGCGCTATCGTTTAACGCCCCTAGCTAGGCATAAAAAGTAAGGATAGATCTAGGTATTGCCATCTTTGATAGGTAATTCTTCAATGAGGCATCTACCATCTTTAGGAATTTCTTTCTTTTTATTGATTATCAAACTTTTAGGCACAAGATCGAAAAATTCATTTGTAACAAATGGTTCCTTAATGATAGCAAAAAGATTGTGATGAATACTTATAGGTTTGAGATCCGCAGTTTCCTTACTAGAGGATTCACCCTTATTTTTAGGAACATACATAAGCTTGGAAATTTTATTGGGAGGACTTGGAGCATTCTTTACGGAAGAAAAAGCGGTTCCCAAGTTGGTAATAATATCCTCAAGTTTATCGATCCTAGTGGAATCATGATTTATTTTCTCATTAACTATGGGTTCCTTCTCTTTAATATTTTTCAAAGTGACTCCTACTTTAGATCCATATTGAGAGATTCGGTTGTGGATCTTTTTATCCAAATTTTCAATTAACTCTATGGTAGCAACCTTATTTTCAATAATTTTGAGCCTTTGCATTACATGCGCCAAAGGTAATACAGTTCCATTAACCAAAAGAGGGGATGGGCCAAACAAATCTATCATAGCATTATAAGAATCAAAAGTATGGCTACCCAAGAAGTTCCCTCGGGTAATAGTATCAAGGATATATCTGTGCCAAGGAGTTATGCCTACATAAAAATTGCGAAGAAGAACAGAAGTAGATTGCTTCCTAGTAGATCTATTTTGAGCATTGCAAATTCTATACCAAGCATCTTTTAGATTTTCGCCCTCCCTTTGCATAAAATTAAGAATTTTGTTCTCGGGAGACAACGGAGAAGATAAGGTACTAGCCATAACGACAAGCAAACGGAAAAGAGGAGAACGGAAAAAGAGAGGGAGGATAGAGAGAGAGGGGGAGAATAAAACGGCAAGTGTGAAGTGGGGGAGAGGAAAACGAGAGGCAAATGGCAAATAATGTAATGCGAGAGATAAGGATTGTGATGGGTACTTGGTATATTGACTTTTGCGTAGACTCCCCGGCAACGGCGCCACAAATCCTTCTTGCTACCTCTTGAGCACTGCGTGGTTTTCCCCGAAGAGGAAGGGATGATGCAGCAAAGTAGCGTAAGTATTTCCCTCAGTTTTTGAGAACCAAGGTATCAATCTAGTAGGAGGCTACGCGCGAGTCCCTCGTACCTACACAAAACAAATAAATCCTCACAACCAACGCGATAAGGGGTTGTCAATCCCTACACGGCCACTTACAAGAGTGAGATCTGATAGATATGATAAGATAATATTTTTGGTATTTTTATGATAAAGATGCAAAGTAAAATAAAAGGCAATGAAAATAACTAAGTATTGGAATATTAATATGATGAAGATAGACCCGGGGGCCATAGGTTTCACTAGTGGCTTCTATCAAGAGCATAGGTATTCTACGGTGGGTGAATGAATTACTGTTGAGCAATTCACAGAATTGAGCATAGTTATGAGAATATCTAAGTATGATCATGTATATAGGCATCACGTCCGAGACAAGTAGACCGACTCTTGCCTGCATCTACTACTATTACTCCACTCATCGACCGCTATCCAGCATGCATCTAAAGTATAAAGTTAATGAAAACAGAGTAACGCCTTAAGCAAGATGACATGATGTAGAGGGATAAACTCATGCAATATGATGAAAACCCCATCTTGTTATCCTCGATGGCAACAATACAATACGTGCCTTGCTGCCCCTACTGTCATTGGGAAAGGACACCGCAAGATTGAACCCAAAGCTAAGCATTTCTCCATTGCAAGAAAGATCAATCCAGTAGGCCAAACCAAACTGATAATTCGAAGAGACTTGCAAAGATAACCAATCATACATAAAAGAATTCAGAGAAGATTCAAATATTGTTCATAGATAGACTTGATCATAAACCCACAATTCATCGGTCTCAACAAACACACCGCAAAAACAAGAGTACATCGAATAGATATCCACAAGAGAGGGGGAGAACATTGTATTGAGATCCAAAAAGAGAGAAGAAGCCATCTAGCTAATAACTATGGACCCGTGGGTCTGAGGTAAACTACTCACACTTCATCGGAGGGGCTATGGTGATGATGTAGAAGCCCTCCGTGATCGATGCCCCCTCCGGCGGAGCTCCGGAACAGGCCCCAAGATGGGATCTCGTGGATACAGAAAGTTGCGGCGGTGGAATTAGGGTTTTGGCTCCGTATCCAATCGTTTGGGGGTACGTAGGTATATATAGGAGGAAGGATTACATTGGTGGAGCAACAGGGGGCCCACGAGGGTGGAGGGCGCGCCTGGGGGGTAGGCGCGCCCCCTACCTCGTGGCCTCCTCCTTTGTTTCTTGAGGTAGGGTCCAAGTCTCCTGGGTCTTGTTCGTTGAGAAAATCATGTTCCCGAAGGTTTCATTTCGTTTGGACTCCGTTTGATATTCCTTTTCTTCGAAACCCTAAAATAGGCAAAAAAAACTGCAATTCTGGGCTGGGCGTCCGGTTAATAGGTTAGTCCCAAAAATAATATAAAAGTGGATAATAAAGCCCAATAATGTCCAAAACAGTAGATAATATAGCATGTAGCAATCAAAAATTATAGATACGTTGGAGACGTATCAAGGGGTGGTCGATTGACGAGCCACCGCGTGCTTGACCCACCCTTGAAGCCAGGATTGACCAGATCGCTTGTGACGGCGAGCAGCGGGAAGCGAAGATATTGCGGGAGCCGGCCGATACTGGGTCGACGGCTGCCGCAGAAGGATGCCATGGACGCACGCATGAAAGTGCATCGCCCGGCGGACGAGGAGCCTCTCGACATCAAGAGGGGCCTCTTGGAGCCAGGCGGAGTCGTCAGCGATGAAAACGAGTGCGCCGAGACGGATCTCGCGGACCTCGGCTAAAGAACCATGATGATGGGGATGGGAAAAGACTGCAACCTCACCGGAAGTCGCTATGACACCGGAAGTCCCTACGACACCCACAACAACTTGTGTTCTACTCGTGCATAGAAACTATGCATAGACCTAGCTCTGATACCACTGTTGGGGATCGTAGCAGAAATTTAAAATTTTCTACGCATCACCAAGATCAATCTATGGAGTCATCTAGCAACGAGAGGGAGAGGAGTGCATCTACATACCCTTGTAGATCGCGAGCGGAAGCATTCAAGAGAACGGGGATGATGGAGTCGTACTCGTCGTGATCCAAATCACCGAAGATCCTAGTGCCGAACGGACGGCACCTCCGCGTTCAGCACACGTACGGAGCGAGGACGTCTCCCGTGCCTTGATCCAGCAAGGAGGAGGGCGAGGTTGAGGAAGAGGGCTCCAACAGCAGCACGACGGCGTGGTGGTGGTGGAGCAGCAGTACTCCGGCAGGGCTTCGCCAAGCTTTAACGGAGGAGGAGATGTGTTGGGGAGGGGAGGGGTTGCGCCTTTGACATGGTGTGCATCCCTCCCCTTGCCCCTCTATTTATAGGGGAATGGAGAAGGGGGCCAGCCCCCTCTAGATGAGATCTAGAGGGGCGAGGCGGCCAAGGGGGAGGGGGCTTGCCCCCCAAGCCAAGGGGGGGCCCTTTAGGGTTCCCCCCAACCCTAGGCGCATGGGCCCTTGGGGGGTTGGCGCCCTAGCCCACTTGGGGCTGGTTCCCTTCCCCTTACAGCCCATAAGGCCCTTCGGGAGAGGTGGCCCCTCCCGGTGGACACCCGGAACCCCTCCGGTGACCCCGGTACAATACCGATATGCCCCCGAACCTTTTCGGTGACTGATACGTCCATTTTGCATCATGTTTTTATATCGATATTTATCACATTATGGACTGTTATTTCACTTTATGTCACAATACTTATGGCTATTCTCTCTTATTTTACAAGGTTTATATAAAGAGGGAGAATGCCGGCAGCTGGAATTCTGGTCTGGAAAAGGAGCAAATATTAGAGACCTATTCTGCGCAACTCCAAAAGTCCTGAAACTCCATGGAACGTCTTAAAAGAAATAAAGAAAAATCCACGCCAAAGATGAAGGCCAGGGGCCCACACCCTGCTCACGAGGGTGGGGGCGCCCCCCCCTAGGGCGCGCCCCCCTACCTCGTGGGCCCCCTGGTGGCTCTCCGACGCCCATCTTCTCCTATATGAGGTCTTTCGATGAGAAAAAATAGGAAGGAACTTTTTGGGACGAGACTCCGCCGCCATGAGGCGGAACCTTGGTGGATCCAATCTAGAGCTCCGGTAGAGCTGTTCTGTTGGGGATACTTCCCTCCGGGAGGGGGAAATCATCACCATCGTAATCACAAACTCTCCTCTCATCAGGAGAGGGCAATCTCCATCAACATCTTCACCAGCACCATCTCATCTCCAAACCCTAGTTCATCTCTTGTATCCAATTCTTGTCTCAAAGTTCGGGATTGGTGCTAGTAGGTTGCTAGTAGTGTTGATTACTCCTTGTAGTTGATGCTAGTTGGTTTATTTGGTGGAAGATCATATGTTCAGATCCTATATGCATATTATTACCCCTTCGATTATGAACATGTATATGCTTTGTGAGTAATTACGTTTGTTCCTGACGACAAGGGAGAAGTCTTGCTATGAGTAGTCATGTGAATTTGGTATTCGTTTGATATTTTGATAAGATGTTTGTTGTCTAGCCTCTAGTGGTGTTATGTGAACGTCGACTACATAACACTTCACCATTATTTGGGCCTAGAGGAAGGCATTGGGAAGTAATAAGTAGATTATGGGTTGCTAGAGTGACAGAAGCTTAAACCCTAGTTTATGAGTTGCTTCGTAAGGGGCTGATTTGGACCCATATGTTTCATGCTATGGTTAGGTTTACCTTAATACTTTTGTTGTAGTTGCGGATGCTTGCAATAGAGGTTAATCATAAGTGGGATGCTTGTTCAAGTAAGAATAGCACCCAAGCACCGGTCCACCCACATATCAAATTATCAAATACCGAACGCGAATCATATGAACGTGATGAAAACTAGCTTGACGATATTCCCATGTGTCCTCGGGAGCGCTTTTCCTATTATAAGAGTTTGTTCTGGCTTTTCCTTTACTACAAAAGGATTGGGCCACCTTGTTGCACTTTATTTACTTTTGTTTCTTGTTGCTCGTTACAACCTATCTTATCACAAAACTTTCTGTTACCACTTATTTCAGTACTTGCAGAGAATACCTTGCTGAAAACCGCTTATCATTTCCTTCTGCTCCTCATTGGGTTCGACACTCTTACTTATAGAAAGGACTACGATAGATCCCCTATACTTGTGGGTCATCAAGACTCTTTTCTGGCGCCGTTGCCGGGGAGTGTAGCGCCTTTGGTAGGTGGAATTTGGTAAGGAAAAATTTATATAGTGTGCTGAAATTTACTGTCACTTGTTACTATGGAAAGTAATTCTTTGAGGGGCTTGTTCGGGGTATTTTCACCCCGTCCAGTAGAGCAAAGAGTTGCTCCTCAACCTACTGAACCTATTGAAAATGAAACTCCTTTTAAATTTCCTTCGGGTATGATGTAAAAACTGCTAGCTAATCCTTTTACAGGAGATGGAACAAAGCATCCTGATGAGCACTTAATATATGTGGATGAAGTGTGTGGATTATTTAAGCTTGCAGGTATACCCGATGATGTTGCTAAGAAGAAGGTCTTCCCTTTATCTTTGAAGGGAGACGCATTGATATGGTATAGGCTATGTGATGATATGAGATCATGGGACTATAAAAGATTGAAGCTGGAATTTCATCAAAAGTATTACCCTATGCATCTTGTTCATCGTGATCGCAATTATATATATAATTTCTGGCCTCACGAAGGAGAAAGCATCGCTCAAGCTTGGGGGAGGCTTAAATCAATGTTATATTCGTGCCCCAATCATGAGCTCCCGAGAGGAATAATTATGCAAAGTTTTTATGCTCGGCTTTCTGAAAACAATCGCACCATGCTCGATACTTCTTGTGCTGGCTCTTTTATGATGAAGACTATTGAATTCAGATGGAATTTATTGGATAGAATTAAATGCAACTCTGAAGATTGGGACCTCGACGAAGGTAAGGAGTCAGGTATGACACCTAAGTTTGATTGTGTTAAATCTTTTATGGATACCGATATTTTCCGTAAGTTTAGCACTAAATATGGACTTGACTCTGAGATAGTAGCTTCTTTCTGTGAATCTTTTGCTACTTATGTTGATCTCCCTAAGGAGAAGTGGTTTAAATATCATCCTCCCATAGAAGTAAAAGTAGCTGCACCTATTAAAGTTGAAGAAAAGACTGTCACTTATAATGATCCTATTGTTCCTACTTCTTATATTGAGAAACCACCTTTCCATGTTAGAATAAAGGATCATGCTAAAGCTTCAACTGTTGTTCGTAAAAGCAATATTAGAACTTATACACCTCCTGAGCAAGTTAAAGTAGAACCTAATATTTCTATTGTTAAAGATCTCTTGTCTGATAATATTGATGGGCATGTTATTCAGTTCGAAGGTGAAACTGCTAGAATTGCTAATCCTTGTGATAAGGATAAATATAGACATGTGGTAGGCGTGCCTGTTATTTCTGTTAAAATAGGAGATCATTGTTATCGTGGCTTATGTGATATGGGTGCTAGTGCTAGTGTTATACCTCATGACTTATACAAAGAAATTAAGAATGAAATTGCACCTGTTGAGTTAGAAGATATTGATGTGCTATTAAACTTGCTAATAGAGATACTATTGCACCAATTGGAATTGTTAGAGATGTTGAAGTCTTGTGTGGGAAAACTAAATATCCTGCTGATTTTCTTGTTCTTACTTCTCCGCAAGATAGCTTTTGTCCAATTATATTTGGTAGACCCTTCTTAAATAATGTCAATGCTACCATAGACTGCACTAAGAATATTGTTACTGTTGGCTTGGATGATATGGTTCATGAGTTTAATTTCTCTAAATTTAGTAAACAACATCGTGAGGAAGAATTACCTAGTAAGTATGAAACTATTGGTCTTGCTTCTATTGACGTACCTCCTAGTGATCCTTTAGAACACTATGTGCTAGACCATGAAAATGATATGTTCATGAAAGAAAGAAGGGAAATAGATGAAGTATTCTTTAAACAGGAACCTATTCTGCATCACAACTTGCCTGTTGAAATTTTAGGGGATCCACCTCCACCCAAGGGTGATCCCGTGTTTGAGCTCAAACCTTTGCCTGATAATCTTAAATATGCTTATCTTGATGAAAAGAAGATATATCCTGTTATTATTAGTGCTAACCATTCAGAGCATGAAGAAGAAAAATTATTGAAAACTCCAAAGAAGCACCGTGCTGCTATTGGATATACTCTTGATGATCTTAAGGGCATTAGTCCCACTCTATGTCAACATAAAATAAATTTAGAAGTAGATGCCAAACCAGTTCATGATCCTCAACGACGTTTGAATCCTAAAATGAAAGAAGTGGTAAGAAAAGAAATACTAAAGCTTCTGGAGGCAGGTATAATCTATCCCGTTGCTGATAGTGAGTGGGTAAGTCATGTCCATTGTGTCCCTAAGAAGGGAGGTATTACTGTTGTTCCTAATGATAAAGATGAATTGATTCCACAAAGAATTATCACATGTTATAGGATGGTAATTGATTTCCGCAAATTAAATAAAGCTACTAAGAAAGATCATTACCCCTTACCTTTTATTGATCAAATGCTAGAAAGATTATGCAAACATACACACTATTGCTTTCTAGATGGTTATTCTGGTTTCTCTCAAATACCTGTGTCGGCTAGAGATCAATCAAAGACTACTTTTACATGCCCTTTTGGTACTTTTGCTTATAGACGTATGCATTTTGGTTTATGTAATGCACCTGATACCTTTCAAAGATGCATGATGGCTATATTCTCTGACTTTTGTGAAAAGATTTGTGAGGTTTTCATGGACGACTTTTCCGTCTATGGTTCCTCTTTTGATGATTGCTTGAGCGATCTTGATCGAGTTTTGCAGAGATGTGAAGAAACTAATCTTGTCTTGAATTGGGAAAAGTGCCACTTTATGGTTAATGAAGGTATTGTCTTGGGGCACAAAGTTTCTGAAAGAGGTATTGAAGTTGATAAAGCCAAGGTTGATGCTATTGAAAAGATGCCATGTACCAAGGACATCAAAGGTATAAGAAGTTTCCTTGGTCACACCGGATTTTACAGGAGGTTCATTAAGGACTTCTCAAAAATTTGTCAGCCTCTGACTAATTTATTGCAAAAAGATATACCATTTGTCTTTGATGATGATTGTGTAGAAGCATTTGAAATACTTAAGAAAGCATTAGTCTCTGCACCTGTTGTTCAGCCACCTAATTGGAATTTACCCTTTGAAATTATGTGTGATGCTAGTGATTATGATGTAGGTGCTGTTCTAGGGAAAATAGTTGATAAGAAATTAAATGTTATACATTATGCCAGTAAGACTCTAGACAATGCTCAAAGAAATTATGCTACTACTGAAAAAGAACTCTTAGCAGTTGTATTTGCTTGTGATAAGTTCAGATCTTATATTGTTGATTCTAAAGTAACTATTCAAACTGATCATGCTGCTATTAAATATCTTATGGAAAAGAAAGATGCTAAACCTATACTTATTAGATGGGTTCTCTTGCTTCAAGAATTTGATTTGCATATTGTTGATAGAAAGGGAGCTGAGAACCCCGTTGCAGACAACCTGCCTAGGTTAGAAAATATTCTTGATGACCCACTACCTATTAATGATAGCTTTTCTGATGAACAATTAAATGTTATAAGTACTTCTCGTAGTACTCCATGGTATGCTGATTATGCTAATTATATTGTTGCTAAATTTATACCACCTAGCTTCACATACCAACAAAAGAAAAAGTTCTTCTATGATTTAAGACATTACTTTTGGGATGACCCACATCTTTATAAAGAAGGAGTAGATGGTGTTATTAGACGTTGTGTACCTGAGCATGAACAGGAACAGATCCTATGCAAGTGTCATTCCGAATCTTATGGAGGACACCACGCTGGAGATAGAACTGCACATAAGGTATTGCAATCTGGTTTTTATTGGCCTACTCTCTTCAAGGATGCCCGTAAGTTTGTCTTGTGTTGTGATGAATGTCAAAGAATTGGTAATATTAGTAGACGTCAAGAAATGCCTATGAATTATTCACTTGTTATTGAACCGTTTGATGTTTGGGGCTTTGATTATATGGGACCTTTTCCTGCCTCTAATGGATACACACCTATTCTAGTTGCTGTTGATTACGTTACTAAGTGGGTAGAAGCTATTCCAACTAGTAGTGTTGATCATAACACTTCTATTAAAATGCTTAAAGAAGTTATTTTCCCGAGGTTTGGAGTCCCTAGATATTTAACGACTGATGGTGGTTCACACTTTATTCATGGTGCTTTCCGTAAAATGCTTGCTAAATATGATGTTAATCATAGAATTGCATCTCCTTATCACCCGCAGTCTAGTGGTCAAGTAGAGTTGAGCAATAGAGAGCTCAAATTAATTTTGCAAAAGACTGTTAATAGGTCTAGAAAGAATTGGTCCAAGAAACTTGATGATGCGTTATGGGCTTATAGAACTGCATACAAAAATCCTATGGGTATGTCTCCGTATAAAATGGTCTATGGAAAAGCATGTCACTTACCTCTCGAACTAGAACATAAGGCATATTGGGCTATTAAAGAGCTTAACTATGATTTTAAACTTGCCGATGAAAAGAGGTTATTTGATATTAGCTCACTTGATGAATGGAGAACCCAAGCTTATGAAAATGCCAAGCTGTTTAAAGAAAAAGTTAAAAGATGGCATGACAAAAGGATACAAAAGCGTGAGTTTAATGTAGGTGATTATGTATTGCTATACAACTCTCGTTTAAGATTTTTTGCAGGAAAACTTCTCTCTAAATGGGAAGGCCCCTATGTTATCGAAGAGGTCTATCGTTCTGGTGCCATAAAAATCAACAACTTCGAGGGCACAAATCCGAAGGTGGTAAACGGTCAAAGAATCAAACATTATATCTCAGGTAATCCCATAAATGTTGAAACCAATATTATTGAAACCGTAACCCCGGAGGAATACATAAGGGACACTTTCCGGAACGTTTCAGACTCCGAAAAGGAATAGGTATGTGGTACGGTAAGTAAACCAACTCCAAACAATTTTAAGGCAATATTTCTCTGTTTTGTAATATTTAGAAAAATAGAAAAATAAGTAGCAGTCTGGGAAGTACACGAGGGCCCCACGAGGGTGGTGGGCGCGCCCTACCCCCTGGACGCGCCCCCTACCTCCTGAGCACCTCGTGTGCCTTCCGGACTCCGTTTTCTTGCACGTTACGTATTTTGGTCGATAAAAATTCATTATATAATCTCCCTGGGGTTTTGACTCCCGTATCACGCAAAAATCTCCTGTCTTTGTTTCGAGCTGTTTTTCTGACAGATCTAGATTATCATGATGTCCCCAAGTGCTTCCAAGGACAAGTTCTTCGAGAAGGTCATCAACCCTTACCTCGCGGAGGTGCTGTGACACCCTCAAACCATTGAGATGCGTGATGGGTTGTTGCACATCCGCGATGTTGAGGGACCAAAGGGAACCGGAAGCGTGGAGACGAGGCTCGAAGCAATGGAGCAACAAATTTTCAAGTGCCAGTGGATGGTGGAGCGTGGAATCAACGCTAGCCACGCGATGCTCGCGGAGTTCACTAACAACTACAAGCCGGATGCCAAGAACACCGAGGAGGCCATCTTCAAGCTATATGAGAAGATCGAGCACCTCCAAGCCCAAATCTATGACCTGCAAAACCAAAACTGTGAGTATGAATATAGATTCAAAAGAATGAGTTTGGCTGCAGATTCGAGGATACCGGAGACTCGATCATCCTTCTATGATGGTGAACCTATGCCTTGGAAGATGGATGACAAGCCCGCATCATCAACAACACCTCCACCTTCTTCACCAACCAAGGAGATATAATCACATGGGTATGGGCACTCCCCTTGGCAACTGCCAAGCTTGGGGGAGGTGCCCCGATATCGTATCACAATCACAACTCTTATCTTTACCATTTTTCTTAGTTCGATCCTATTAGTAGTATCTTGATCCAGTAGAACAAAGTTTATGGCATGATCTAGTTTTGAGTTTTGCTTTATGATCTCTCTATGTAATCGAGTCCGTGAGCTATATATAATAAAGATTAGTGTTGAGTCAAGGGCTTGATTATTTTGCCATGATCTTGGGTGAATAAAAGAAAATAGAAAAAGAATAAAAAGAAACAAAAAGTTCATATTGATCTTATTGAGAGTAATGACTTCACACAGAAAGAGTATGATGATTAAAAGTTGTTGGGAGTTGGCAGACATAGCTTTGGTCATTGTTGCAATTAATAGGAAGTAATAAGGAAAGAGAGGTTTTCACATATAGATATATTATCATTGACATCTTTTATGATTGGGAGCACTCATTAAAATATGACATGCTAAAGAGTTGATGTTGGACAAGGAAGACAACATAATGAGTTATGTATTTCTTATATCTGAGATAAAGTATGTTGTCATGGATCCTCTAACTTGTTGAGCTTGCCTTTCCCCCTCATGCTAGCCAAATTCTCAGCACCAAGTAGAAATACTACTTGTGCTTCCAAATACCCTTAAACTAGTTTTGCCATGAGAGTCCACCATATATACCTATGGATTGAGTAAGATCCTTCAAGTAAGTTGTCATCGGTGCAAAGCAATAAAAATTGCTCTAAATATGTATGATTGATTGGTGTGGGAGAAATAAGCTTTATACGATCTTGTGATGTGGAACTAATAAAAGCGACAAACTGCATAATAAAGGTTCATATCACAAGGGGCAATATAAAGTGACGTTCTTTTGCATTGAGATTTTATATATTCAACCATAAAAGCGCATGGCAACCTCTGCTTCCCTCTGTGAAGGGCCTATACTTTATTATTATCTTCTACCTTATGCTAGAGTCATGGTGATCTTCACCTTTTCTTTTTCATTTTATCCTTTGGCAAGCTCAGCATGTTGGAAAGAACATGATATATATATATATATATCTAGTTGGATGTAGGGGAGCATGAACCATTATTGTTGACATTACCCTTGAGGTAAAAGGTTGTGGGGCAAAACTATAAGCTCCTATCTTTCTCTGTGTCCGATTATAACTCTGTAACCACAAGTATCGCGTGAGTGTTAGCAATTATGGAGGACTAAATGATAGTTGAGTATGTGGACTTGCTTTTTAGCTCTGACATAGACTCTTTCCGATGTTATGATAAATTGCAATTGCTTCAATGACTGAGATTATAGTTTGTCGGAGCCCAATAAGGTTTATGATTTATACTTTTGCATTGTGAATAGATCATCACTTGAACATAAGTAATCATATGACAAAATCTATATATGTTGCTGTTATGACAATAATCATGATGCCTTCATGTTCGTATTTTATTTTTATCGATGCCTCTACCTCTAAACATGAGGACATATTTATTGTTATCGGCTTTTCGCTTGAGGAAAAGCGAGGTCTAAGCTTGGGGGAGTTGATACGTCCATTTTGCATCATGCTTTTATATCGATATTTATCGCATTATGGACTGTTATTTCACTTATGTCACAATACTTATGGCTATTCTCTCTTATTTTACAAGGTTTATATAAAGAGGGAGAATGCCGGCAGCTGGAATTCTGGTCTGGAAAAGGAGCAAATATTAGAGACATATTCTGTGCAACTCCAAAAATCCTGAAACTCCACGGGACGTCTTAAAAGAAATAAAGAAAAATCCACGCCAAAGATGAAGGCCAGGGGGCCCACACCCTGCTCACAAGGGTGGGGGCGCCCCCCCCCCCCAGGGCGCGCCCCCTACCTCGTGGGCCCCCTGGTGGCTCTCCGATGCCCATCTTCTCCTATATGAGGTCTTTCGATGAGAAAAAAATAGGAAGGAACTTTTCGGGATGAGACTCCGCCGCGACGAGGCGGAACCTTGGCGGATCCAATCTAGAGCTCCGGCAAAGCTGTTCTGCCGGGGATACTTCCCTCCAGGAGGGGGAAATCATCGCCATCGTCATCACCAACGCTCCTCTCATCGGGAGAGGGCAATCTCCATCAACATCTTCACCAGCACCATCTCATCTCCAAACCCTAGTTCATCTCTTGTATCCAATTCTTGTCTCAAAGTCCGGGATTGGTTCTAGTAGCAGGTTGCTAGTAGTGTTGATTACTCCTTGTAGTTGATGCTAGTTGGTTTATCTGGTGGAAGATCATATGTTCAGATCCTATATGCATATTATTACCCCTCTGATTATGAACATGAATATGCTTTGTGAGTAATTACGTTCGTTCTGAGGACAAGGGAGAAGTCTTGCTATGAGTAGTCATGTGAATTTGGTATTCGTTTGATATTTTGATAAGATGTATGTTGTCTAGCCTCTAGTGGTGTTATGTGAACGTCGACTACATAAAGCAAATTCACCAAAAACAGATCCGCCGGAGACATACATCCACACACCCACCGACGAAGCTAGATGCACCACCGGGATGGGGGCTAGGCGGGGAGAACTTTATTCCATCTCCAGGGAGCCGTCGTCGACTTGTCTTCCTTAGCCGGACACAAACCCTAACAAAACTCAAAGAAACATCTAAAACAGAGCCCTCCCGCCAACAACGGACGGGATCCACCGCGCCCCCATGGACCTAAAGCCACCAAAGATGAGGCGGACCGTCGCCGCGCACCGGTGGGAAGTGGAGGAACCCTAAACTTTTTGGGGGGCGGAGGCGTGTGAGGCTGCGGCTACGTCAGAAATGGAAAAGTTGGATGGGAGAGAGAGGATGTGACATCCTAAATAGGAATAGTAGGACTACCCATACTAGCAAGGTGCACCTTATTTATGAATGTTCATCTCCAAACCTCGAGGTTAAGCATGATCGGCCTGAGAAAATTTAAGGATGTGTGACTGGCTGGAAAGTTCTTCTCAGGTGTGCATGAGTTAGGATAAAATGCATAGAAAAGACTAGTGTTAATTTGTGGGGTCGGTCTAGATACCATCAGATGTAACGGCCAGAAACCGGTGGCTATGGTCGAGGCATTACAAAATGGCGTCAGAGTCGACCCTCACGGTTACACGGGTTTTTGCGGGTTAGGGGCATCTGAAAGGATTGATACTGTTGACTAGAGGGGGGTGAATAGGCAACTAACAATTTTTAGCTTTTCTTTCACAATTTAAACTTTGCATCAAAGTAGGTTGTCTAGATATGCAACTAGGTGAGCAACCTATATGATGCAACAAGGATAGGAACACAAGCAAGCAAGTGATATGATACAAATAAGCTTGCACAAGTAAAGGCACGAGATAACCAAGAGTGGAGACGGTGGAGACGAGGATGTGTTGCCGAAGTTCCTTCCCTTTGAGAGGAAGTACGTCTCCGTTGGAGTGGTGTGGAGGCACAATGCTCCCCAAGAAGCCACTAGGGCCACCGTATTCTCCTCACGCCCTCACACAATGCGAGATGCCGTGATTCCACTATTGGTGCCCTTGAAGGCGGCGACCGAACCTTTACAAACAAGGTTGGGGCTCTCTCCACAACTTAATTGGAAGCTCCCAATGAAACCACGAAGCTTCACCACAATGGAATATGGCTCCGAGGTGACCTCAACCGTCTAGGGTGCTCAAACACCCAAGAGTAACAAAATCCACACAAGAAAGTATGGGGGAAGCAAATATCCTTTGGTGGAAGTGTAGATCTAGGTCTCCTCCTTCAATCCCTAGCAAATCAACAAGTTTGAGTGGCTAGAGAGAGAGCGGGCAAGAGAGCTTGAAGTGCATTAATGGTGGAGTGAGAGAGGTCAAAGGTGAGAGTGGTAGGTGGGAGAAGCTCCCTTATATAGAAACCCTAGATTCCAACCGCGTTTTTTGCACTACAGCGGTACAACCGGTCCTCGTCCCGCTACAACTGGGACTCACGGTGTATCTGCAGAACCCTACCGAGCGGTACAACCGGACCTGCGGGCGGTATTACTGGCTAAGAAAAAATAACTGGACTAACCGCCTAGCCACCGCACAACCACCGCATCAAAACAGGAGCTTGACCGGTACTTGGGCGGTGCCTGGCCGGAACAACTGCATGGCCTTGAGCTCTTGGGCAGCTAAGTTCCGAGCAGAAGAACCGCTCGGACCACCAGTGGTACCGGTCATCGAGGAACGACCGGACCAACCGGGCCACTACCGCCCAAGAACCGCATCAAAACAGAAGCGTGAGCGGTACTTGAGCGGTGCATGGACGGAACCACTGCCCTAGCTTTTGCAGAGCATGGTGGCGGTACCAACGCCCGGAGGCAGCGGTAAAACCGCTCGAGCAAAGCTGGAGAGCGACAAGACCCAGCGGTACAACCGCTCCAGAGAGCGGTACAACCGTTGGGCAGAACAGTGAGCAGGAATAGATAGGGGAAGAGACAAGGAAAACTCTCTCTCTCTCTCTCACACACCTGAGGAAGACAAAGGAGGGGTGAAGAAGTTGTACGTGAAAAGATTCCCCCAGTCCTTACTAATGAGGATTCCCTCTTGATAGTACGGGTTCCCTACGACCAAAGAGATAAAAGCATAGGGGACTCCATCTTTGATCTTTTCCTACAAGAGAGAATAGCTTTCCGATGTGAGCCTAAGCGTCAAGAACCTGAAACATTTAGCACAGGATTAGACCAACAAAGGGTTGTTATCATCATCAAAAACATAAAGTAGGGAAATGCCCTTTCAATCTCCCCCTTTTTGGTGGATGATGACAACAACAAGATTTGCACGAGAGAAGTCTATGAAATCTAGACACAACTCCCCCTAAATGTGTGCCCCAATAAGAACACGCTGTTAGAAAGCATGGGCACACTTTCAGGGCTAGACTCCCCCCTAGATTTTATAGACTCACCACTCTAAGCACATAATATGAGAGACAACATAACGGATAGATAGCAATAATAATAATAATAATAACTGCAAGAACCGACGAACTGATAGCAATAAAAGGAGTAGAAGCATAAGTCTCACACACAGCAAGAAACCACGAACAAAGTTTAACACTAAAGAGAAACACGAGCAAACGAGAAACCCAACCCATATGCAAATCCCGAGACCTATAGAACCCTCTCCCCCTTTGGCATCAAGACACCAAAAAGGAAAAGAGCGAAGCTAGCATCCCAAAGCTCAGTAGTCCTCCTCTGACTCCTCGGTCGCATCTGGATCCTCATCAGTAGAGTCGTCATCGTCGTCGGGATCGGATTCCTCCATGGCATTGTCAGCAGCAGCAAAAGAGGTGGATGGTTGGGGAGGAGCCTCATCATCAGACCAGGTGCTGTGGGTTGAAATCCAACGCTCCTCTGGGGTGATGCTCTTCTCAGAGCCACTCTGTACCGGCATATTGAGGTGCTTCATCATTGCAATTTGGCGACGCCGTGCAAGCTTTTCATTGACATGTGCCTCATACATCTTCTTCTGGATGTCAGCCTGGAGACAAAAGGTCTTCTTCACCTTGGCAGTGAGCTTGGCCACCCAAGAGGGCTTGGCCCCTGGCTCCATCTCAAAGTCCTCATCGTCAGAAGTGGCGTAGACATCCTCAGGAGCATTGGCAGGGAAGCGGGTCTCGGCGTGCTTCTTCTTCTTAAGAAGCTTGACCTCATGAATAGTGAGATTGTCTGGAGAGGTGAGGAGCTCTCCAGGACGACGAACAGCCCACACAGAGTTCAGAAAGCACATGACAAACGGAGCGTAGATTGGGACCTTACGGTAGATGACCATGTTGTACATTTCATGCCACAGCCAATTTGACACATCAAACGTTGCACCAGTCCCCACCATGGTCTTCATAGCAACCATCAAGTCAACCAGATAGCCATGAATCTCATCTTGGTTGCCCACCTTGGGCAAGAGCACATTACGGAACACTCGGTGCATGATGTCATAGTCCTTCTCCAAATCCTTGGATTCTCCAATAATCCCACGACCCCGAATGTATAGAGGGGCAAGCTTCTCCTTAGGCATGGACTCAGGATGGTCATGAGGACGAATGCCACCCCTTCCTTCCAGACCGGTATCATCATACCCAATAGCATTGCAGAAAGCCCTCCAGGGAACTTGAAAGAGCTCATCACGACACATGAAAGTGAGAGTGCGTGCGTCATCTTCTCCAAAGTGAACCGTGGCATAGAACTAATGGACGAGTTGAACATCAAAGTCATAGTTGACTGACATGAGCTTGACAAGATCAAATTCCTCGCAGAGAGCCAATGCCTCACCAAAATACTCCAAGTTGCTCCTCCAATGGTCAAGATCGATGGTCCACTGCTTGGCATACCTGTTCTTGTTGTGCTCAAAGAGTTCATGTACAATTCGTACTTGCATGTCATTCTGGAACTGAACGGTGGTCCAACGAGGAGCAATGGGAACCTCATAAGGATTCTTCGAGCGGTAGGCTTCCCAATCCTTGGCTTTCCAGCGATGCAACGGCAGTACCACACGTTGCTTTGCAGCGGCAGACTTTTCACGGCGAGTGGGCTTGGTGGGAATCACAACCTCTTCTTCGTCATCAGACACAACCGGACGCAAGGTCCGTCGTGCCCTCTTCTTGGTCTTGCGAGGAGCAGAGCGAGAACTAGAGCCACCTGAACACACGCACAAGGAGAACACAAGAGACCCAGCAAAGATGAGAGGATTGCACACACAAAGAAGAAAAGATATATTGCACAAACTTTAGAAAATGAAACAGGGCTACATGGTGCAGATAACCCGGTTGAATCGGTTCTCCTACCGGTAGTACCACTCCAGCGGTTGTACCGCCCGCAGAGGCGGTAGAACCGCTGGACAGTGGTACTACGGGTAGAGACTAGATTGAACCGCGAAATATGAATCATACTAGCCATATTTTACTTTCAAAGACGTGCAATCTAAGCAGGAGGCAAAAAGTGATCTCTTCCACCCAATAGTTTAATCAATAAACGCGGAATGTCAAGGAATGCCCTAGGACAAAGGGAACAAACCCTAGAACGAAGAACGAAGGACAAGGGGCATTACCAGCATCCATGGGAAGAGATCGGGAAGGAGGAGCCTCCTAGGAGAGGATCCACGGAGACCCCACGGATCCGAAGCATGAGAAGCACTCTGGGGCAAAGGCAATGGCGGCCGGCGGCTAGGGCACAAGATGGGAAGGGCTGGGGAAGGAAGAAAAGAAATCCCCACCAGCCCCGAGGGATATATATATAGACCCAAAGCCGCGCGGCGGTTGTACCGCTCCAGGGAGCGGTTGTACCACTGCCTGGTACGAGCCAGTGGTTACGGGCGGTACTTCCGTCGCCAAGAGGTAGCGGTAGTACCACCGTAACCAACCGGTAGAACCGGTCAGACGGGCACCCCAGTGGTTGAGCGGTGGAACCGCTCAGCTACCGCTGGGAGACCGCCTGGAGAGCACCAGCGGTTGAACCGCCTGTGACCCTGGTTGTACCGCCCGGACACCATCACCAAAGCCAAGGTCAAGAGTGTGCAATGAGACTAGAAGGCTTGAGGAAGGGAAGGCTTGGGATAGAGAAGGCCCGGGAAAAAAAAGTGGGTCTCCAAGAAAAACAAAAGAAAAGGACAAGAAACACCCTTGGAGACCCCAACACCTAGCGCCTAGGAAAGCAAACTGAGGCACGAACAAGAATAACTAACACAAGGCACAATCACTAACAAGGGGGTCGGAGGCCGTAGCCCCCTATGTATGAGTCAATTGGTATGGCACCGCGAAGAATTATCCTTGGGCCCATGACCAAAACTCGTCTTTGAAGCACAAGTACCATCAAACATGGATAATGTGAAAGACTTGATCAATTTATGCATAATGGGGGGAAGGAGAGTTCACTGAGAGAACAACACTCCCCCTATGTCCATGCCTACATCTAAACAAGACATCAAGTTGAGTATGGTGGGGTGTGCAAGGGTTCAAGCAACATTGCTTGAATCAATGATATTTAGCTCATGCCTTAACTCGCGAAATCTTGCTTCATCCAAGGGCTTCGTGAAAATATCTGCAAGGTTATCATGAGTGTTGACATAGTTGAGCTCGATCTCTCCTCGCCTAATGTGATCCCGGATGAAGTGATACCGGATCTCAATATGCTTCGTCTTGAAGTGTTGCACCGGGTTGAGAGAGATCTTGATGGAACTTTCATTGTCACACCAAAGAGGCACTTTGTCACAAGTGACACCGTAATCCTTTAAAGTTTGCCTCATCCATAAGAGTTGTGCACAACAACTACCGGCCGCCACATACTCCGCTTCGGTGGACGAGAGAGACACACAACTTTGCTTTTTGGAAGACCAACTTACCAAAGAGCAACCAAGGAATTGGCACCCTTCGGAAGTGGACTTCCTATCCACTTTGTCTCCCGCCCAATCAGAATCTGAATACCCTGCAAGCTTGAAGTTTTCTCCTCTTGGGTACCATAAGCCAAAGTTTGGGGTATGAGCCAAATATCGAAAGATTCGTTTGACCGCCACATAGTGACTTTCGTTAGGTGCGGCATGAAACCGTGCAAAAATTCCCACACTCAACATGATATCCGGTCTAGATACACAAAGGTAAAGCAAGGATCCAATAATGGAGCGATATACCTTTTGACCCACCGCTTTACCTTTGGGATCTATGTCAAGTTGGCACTTGGTGGGCATTGGAGTGGAAGCCGGCTTGATGTCACTTAGCTTGAATCTCTTGAGCATGTCTTGAGTGTATTTGGCTTGGTTCATGAAGGTTCCTTCTCTTCTTTGCTTCACTTCGAACCCTAGAAAGAACTTCAACTCTCCCATGGAAGACATCTTGAACTTTGAGGTCATGAGAGCGGCAAATTCCTCATTGAAAGCTTTGTTAGGGGAACCAAAGATAATATCATCAACATATAATTGGCACACAAACAACTCCCCTTTGACCTTCTTAGTAAAAAGAGTGGGGTCGATTAGCCCAACTTCAAAACCACGGTCTTGTAACAACTCGGTAAGGTGGTCATACCATGCACGTGGGGCTTGTTTAAGGCCATAGAGTGCCTTATCGAGTTGATACACATGATCGGGAAAGTAGGGATCCTCGAACCTGGGGGGGGTTGCTTGACATAAACCAATTCATTAATGGGACCATTAAGAAAAGCACTCTTCACATCCATTTGTTGTAACTTAAACTTATGATGAGAAGCATATGCAATCAACATACGAATGGATTCAAGACGAGCAACGGGAGCAAAGGTTTCACCGTAGTCGATACCCTCGACTTGGGAGTAGCCTTGTTGTAAGGGCATTGTTATCCCTAAGGTGTTTTGGTGATTGATGACAACGCGGTTACGGACTAATCGTGTGCCTTGAGTTTCCCAGACATTTCATCGCTAGGCACAAGATGGTTGGGTGCCCCTCAAAGACTGCTGAAGACGGCGTCTTTTCTATGTTTCTTTTTGGTGGATTTGAGTCGTAGGAAAGCCGTACTATTAAGAGGGGGTCCGCGTTGGAAAGGTTTGGGTGGAATCATCACGTACACGTCTACTTCTTGTCCCCTCCTTTTCCCTTGGAGCTTCCTCCGTTTTCTTGCCTCCCTAGTTCTGGCTGATGTGGTTGGTCGCGGTAGTACTACTCCCAGGAAAGCGGTAGTACCGTAGGCATCAGTGGTAGTACCGTGCGGTGGCACGGTAGTACCGTGGGTGCCTACGGTAGTACCGCTCCCCTGGAGCTGCACTACCGCTGCCCACCAAGCTAGTACCGCTCCTTCGCGGTAGTAGGGGCGGATGTAATTTTTTACATCCGCACCTACCGCGGTAGTACCGCTTTCGCTCTGCGGTAGTACCGCGCTATGCAGTCAGGCAGTAGTACGGCCCCTCGGCAGTACTACTGTGTCAGGTTTTTGCTACTTCTGTTTCTTTGTGGAAGTGGGCACGGTTGTTCCCTCCCCCCTGGCTAGGGGATTTCTGTCTTGCGGTAGTACCCCATGGAGGCGCGGTAGCACTGCGCTTGCGGAAGTACCGCCCTCAGTTCCTGCGCGTCAGTTTTGTCCTTACTGTCGCTGGGGTTGTGGCAGTACCATGGGCCAGTATGGTAGTACCGCATAGCCGTGCGGTCGTACCGCTTGGTAGCAAGCAGTAGTACCGCGCGGCTCTGCGGTAGTACCGTTGGCCAGGCGCGGTAGTACCACTGGCCGCGGGCTGGTTGGTGGGTAACGGTTGGATCTTTGTCCTACACTATTTAAGGGGTCCCCTTCTTCCCTATTGACTCACCTCTTCCAACCCTAAGCTCCATTATTGCTCTAAGCTCCATTTTTGCCCGATCTCACTCCCTAGCCAATCAAACTTGTTGATTTGTTCGGGGGTGGTTGAGAAGGCCTCGATCCACACTTCCACCAAGAAAAATTTGATTCCCCCCACTAATCCCTTGTGGATCTTGTTACTCTTGGGTGTTTGAGCATCCTAGATGGTTGAGGTCACCGCGAAGCCATAGTTCATTGTGGTGAAGCTTCATGGTGTCGTTGGGAGCCTCCAATTGAGTTGTGGAGATAGCCCCAACCTTGTTTATAAAGGTTCGGTCGCCGCCTCCAAGGGCACCAATAGTGGAACCACGGCATCTCGCATTGTGTGAGGGCGTGAGGAGAATACGGTGGCCCTAGTGGCTTCTTGGGGAGCATTGTGCCTCCACACCGCTTCAACGGAGACGTACTTCCTCTCAAAGGGAAGGAACTTCGGCAACACATCCTCGTCTCCACCGTCTCCACTCTTGGTTATTTCGTGCCTTTACTTGTGCAAGCTTATTTGTTTCATATTATTTGCTTGCTTGTGTTCCTATCCTTGTTGCATCATATAGGTTGCTCACCTAGTTGCATATCTAGACAACCTACTTTGATGCAAAGTTTAAATTGTTAAAGAAAATCTAAAATTTGTTAGTTACCTATTCACCCCCCCCCTCTAGTCAACCATAACGATCCTTTCACTTGTTCTACCAAACGATCCTTGTTGCGAATGATAATCCCATGGGCATCTTGTTTGTTCTTAAATATCCACTTGGTTCCGATGACACTGTGGTTTCCCGTCGGTCTTGGCACCAATCTCCACACTTTGTTGCGCTCGAAGTTGTTGAGTTCTTCATGCATGGCATTGAGCCAATCCGGATCTTCGAGCGCCTCATAGACCTTGTGGGGACACAAGAAACAAACGTGTGATGCTCACAATAGTTTGCTAATTGTCTACGCATGCTTACCCCCTTTCTTAAGCTTCCAAGCACATTCGTCATGAGATGATCCTTGGTGGACAGCTTCGAAGCAACCTTGGCGGCATGACGCTCCAATTCCTCCTAGGGGGTGAGACGAGGAGTGGTCACTTGATCATCTTGAGCGTCGTCTTGAGCTTGTTCTTGTTCTTGAACTTGCTCGGAGGAGAGAACTTGACCTTGGGCATCACTTGATGTGTCAACACCGTCTTGAGCATGATCTTGCCCTTGGTCATGTTCTTGAAGATGAGGGCCTTCATGTTGTTCTTCGGAAGCATGTGGGCCTTGGGTTGGTGATGGCTCCACTTGAGTGGAGCATTGTCCTTCTCCTTCGGCCACAAGGGGTTCCTCAATGGGTAGGATAAAGCCAACACCCATTCTTCTTATGGCTTGAGGAGGATTTTCATCACCTACATCACAAGTGCCACTTTGCTCCACTTGGGAGCCGTTATTCTCATCAAACTCCATGTTACACGTCTCCTCAATAAGTCCCATGGATTTATTAAGGACACGGTAAGCATGAGAGTTTGTAGCATAACCAACAAATATGCCCTCATAAACTCTAGCCTCAAATTTAGACAACCGAACACCTTTCTTGAGAATGAAACACTTACACCCGAACACCCGAAAGTACTTGAGGTTGGGCTTGTTACCGGTGAGTATCTCATATGGAGTCTTGTTCAAGCCCTTGCGGAGGTAGAGCCGATTGGATGCATGACACGCGGTGTTGATGGCTTCGGCCCAAAATTTGTACGGAGACTTGAACTCCGCCATCATGGTCCTTGCCACATCCATCAACGTTCGGTTCTTCCTCTCCGCAACACCATTTTGTTGAGGGGTGTAAGGTGCGGAATATTGATGCTTGATCCCCTCATCACTAAGAAACTCATCCAAGGTGTAGTTCTTGAACTCGGTGCCGTTGTCACTTCTTATTGTCAAGATCTTTGAATTGTGTTGACGTTGTGCTTCATTTGCAAAGTCAATGACGGTTTGTTGGGTCTCGCTCTTCCTCTTGAAGAAATACACCCAAGTGTATCTTGAGTAGTCATCCACAATCACCAAGCAATACTTCCTACCCCCAAGACTATCAAAGGATGGAGGCCCAAAGAGATCCATGTGAAGGAGCTCCAAAGGCCTCTTTGAGTAAATGATAGTCGTGGGAGGGTGAGCCTTCTCATGTAGCTTTCCTTCGATACAAGCACTGCAAGCACGATCTTTAGCAAAACTAACATTCGTTAGTCCATGGACATGGTCCCCCTTGAGAAGACTTTGCAAAGATCTCATATTGACATGGGCTAGACGGCGATGCCAAAGCCATCCCACATCAACTTTAGCCATTAGGCATGTCGCGGTCTTAGTGGGTCGCTCTGAAAAGTTAATCACATATAGACCGTTCTCGACATGCCCAACAAAGGCTACTTTAAGAGTATTGCTCCACAAGAGGGCCACGGTATCGATATCAAAGAAAGTGGCAAAGCCCATGATTGCAAGTTGATGAACGGAAAGTAAATTGTATGCAAGGGACTCAACAAGCATGACCTTCTCGATCGTGAGATCATGAGAGATGACCACCTTGCCAAGTCCCAATACCTTAGAGGATGAGGCGTCACCCCACTCGACATTGGTGGGCATAGATGGAATCTTGTGCACGTCCACCACCAAGTCCTTGCTTCCGGTCATATGATTTGTAGCTCCGCTATCGAGTAACCATGATCTCCCACCGGAAGCAAACACCTACAAGAGATTAATGCTTGGTTTTAGGTACCCATTTTGTAATGGGTCCTTTGATGTTAGTAACAAGGGTCTTTGGAACCCAAATAGACCATTCAATGTATTCATGAGGAGAACCAACAAATTTGGCATAGATATGCCCATCACTAGCATGACATAACACATAAGAAGGATTAAAGTCGCCGGCTTTGATGCGAGGAGTGGCATTGCCCTTTTTGACAATGCCACCCTTCGCATTGTTCTTCTTCTTCTCCTCGGAGGCACTCTCTCCCTCCTTCACAAAGGTTTGCATGAGAGGAGGAGGTCGTTTGGTCTTGTCATTCTTCTTCATCTTCTTGGACTCGGGCACGAACCCAACCCCTTCCTTGGCCACAACTCCATTTTGGTTGATCAAGAGGTCGTTGAGGTTGTTCTTGCCTTGTATGCAAGTCGCAAGACCTCTCTCAAGTTGCCCCTTTAGCTTAGCGTTCTCCTCAACAAGATGCACATGCTCATAACACGGGTTAGTAGCATTTGCATTATCAATTAACATCATACGAGGAAAGGTGGCTTTTTCCTTAGTTAGCTTTACTTGAAGTTGATCATGAGACTCTTTGAGGCTAGCATGAGCACCCTTCAAGACCTTCTGAGCCCTGTCAAGTAGATCAAACTCCTCTTTGAGTCTAGCAAGATCAACCTCAAGTTCGGCCTTCTCGGAGTTTAGCACATGAGAAACAATGAGGACATGATCATAATCTTTCTTTAACTTAGCATGATCAACGTTGTGTGACTCCTCAAGAGCCAAACGAAGACCACGCTCTTCCTCAAGAGCATTGGAAAGATCTGAAATCTCATCGGCATAGTCATGACTATGCCCTTCCATCTTAGTGATGGTATCTTCGTGAGCCTCGATCATGGCATTGGCTTCACCAAGTTGTTCCAAGAGAGAAACAAAGTGCTTCTTGGATTTTCCCTTAAGTTTGCCCATAAAGGCCTCAAACTCATTTGCCTCCACATTAGCTCCCTCAAGTTCATTAATACTATCCGTCGGAGAAGGATGATTAATGATGGTAGTTTTGATGTTGGGGGTTACCTTGTTGGTGGATTTAGCCATGAGGCACTTGGTGGTGATGCTCTCATTGGGTGAGTCGAAGAGAGACACCCGTGGAGTCGTCGCAATGGCAACGGAGGCCATGGCAACCGACTCATCACCTTCATCATCTTCATCATCCTCATTGTACTCTTCTTGTACCACTAATGCCTTGGGAGGAGTCTTCTTGGTGAAGTTGCTCTTGTTGGGGAACGACTTGGCCTTGTCCTTTCGGATGAGCTTGCCACCATTGTCTTCCCTCTTCTCATACGGGCACTCCGCAACAAAATGACTCACGTTGCCACAATTGTAGCAAGTCCTTACACGTTGCTTGCTCTTGTGCCACTTGAGTTGTTTTTGCTAAAGTTTGGCCTCGAGTTTTTCTTGCTCAAAAATTGCCTTGAAGGGAGTGCCATGTGTTCATGATATGCATACTTTGTATCTTCGGGGTTGCTCTCCTCTTCTTCCTCTTCTTCTTCTTCAACGGTGAGCTTGGCCTTCAATGCAAGGTTGGGCTTCTTTGCCCTTTGAGAACGAAGCACCGCATTGTCGGCGGTTTTCTCTAAAATGTTCATGGCCACAAACTCATCCAACACTTCGCTTGAGGTCAAAGTGTGGAAGTCCGGTCTTTGACGAATGACGAAGGACATGGCCTTGTGGTAGGGCATCATTGCCTTGAGGAATTTGCGCTTGATCCAATTGTCATCTGTGTCCTTGCTCCCGTGATCTCGTAGTGAGACCGCGAGTTTGGTTACTCTCCGATAAAGCTCACGAGGTTCTTCATCTTCTTTCATTGCAAACTCATCGGCCTCATCTTACACCACTTCATAATTGGAGTGTTGAATGCTTGCGCTTCCCTGGTAGAGAGAGACAACACAATGACATGCGTCTTTGGCCAAGGCGAAGGGCCGAAGATGAGGTAGGTCTTCGGGTGGGATTGCATCTTGAATGATGAAGAGAGCATTCTCATTGAATTGATTATTTGCGGCTTCTCGAGGAGTGAAGTTGCTTGGATCATGCGGATAGAAACCTTCTTCAATGATTCTCCAAAGGTTAGTGTTCACATGATTTAAATGACGTTTAAAGCGATAAACCCAAGAATCAAAGTCCTCATTTTTCACAATCTTAGGGGGAGGACCGGCATGATTCAAATGAGTGGAAGGAACCGGTCCACCATAAACAAGTGGTGGTTCCACATGAGCAAAGATGCCGGTGCCATTTTTACCACTAGAAGAAGGAGCCTTTTCACTACTAGCTTCCCCCTTATCGGAGATAGCATCCGTCACCTTGTCGGTGGGATCACCCACTTTCAACGGTGTGGTGGATAGTTTAAGCCCCTCAAGGAATTTAGTAAACATGCTTTCAACCTCGGTCGTCATGAAGGTTTTCAATGTCTCCAAGGCCACATTGAACTCCTCACGAGAGACCGAGGTTCCCCCATCGCCCGTAGACGAGGTCGGATTCACACCGGAGTGTTCCTCCACACCGTTTACGGTATCAACCATACTCTTCGGGCAGTAAAGTCCTTAATAAAGAGACGAGGCTCTGATAGATACATTGTCACCAAAAGGTTGTGCCGAACAAAATAGTCTTTATGGGCAAATATAAGTGACATTTTTTCCAATCCGACGATCAGATACTCCAGCAGATTATCTGGGAGTACCACCTTAAAGAAACTACTTAGTTCCTATCATTGATTTAGGGATAAAACTGTAATCATAATGGCAAGTAAATTATGACCCATGGGGCCAATTGGCTGGATCTTTACTGCTAGGTAGGAGTGCTACCCGAAATGTTGAATGAGCGACGAGCTTCATGCAAGGCCGAATTAAAAAAAAACATTTTTTTACAAGGAGAATATATTAATATCAAAGAGATATCAATTATATTCAGCCTATGCAACAACGTAATGTTATAAAGGCATTACGGATGCACACACCCAAAAGATAAAAAGAAAAAAAATCATGCGGTGATCAATTCCTTGTAGCAATAGCATGCACCATCACGTAGACAACATCCGAAGTCCAAAACTCTTCAAAAGCGATGCCTCTAAGAAGGAAACAGTGCACAAGTATTGTCGTCGCCCGATCCTAAATCTTAGATTTTCACCTTGGAGAAGATCTGCGCTCTCAAAACAATGTTTTCAACAAGGTCACTGTCAGGCACAACCAATTAAGGCCAGTCCTTGGGTTCTCACCCTGAAAGCTAAAACTCTATGCTCCGCCCGTGTTGCTACCCGCACTTATCGATGCCGCTGCTACCAGTCATGAATCACCAAGCAAAGTCCCCGTCGCCACGAAGACTCGATCCGCTATTACAAGGCCTCAAACCTTAGCCGCCATGACATTCTCCGTCATTGTCTTTACTATGGAAATCGAAATACCGACGTGTCCCATAATATTAACATATATCGAAGCTTCACGTCAGACCCTTTTAAAGCCACTCGGTCTGAAATAGGGGCACACACGACCGAATTCCATCCAGTCCAGCAATCTACAAGCGTGAAGCAGCCAATGAAGATCTCCGACGGAGCATTCTAGAACTCGTCAACGTCCAGATTTATAAGGGACGGCAACTGGCAGAACACCATCTTATAGCAAAAAGAACCCGAGGACCCGCATATAGGCCTTCCGGCTACATCCCGCAACGTCGCCGGTTTGCGCTTGTCTCCTTAACAACGGCATGCATGGCACGAAGATCCAGTCGTAGTGGACGGATCCCAGACCGATCTAGATGCAACTGCCGTCAGATCTGACGGACTGGCCGGCCATACAGGGGCAGCCCGATCTGGCCGAGGCACACCGGCGGGAGCCCACTGGGACCGAAGGCCAGCAGCCGATGAGGCACAGGACTAGCACCAACAGGAAACACCCGATCCGTTGGAGCGCCGCCACGAGGGCTGCGGGTCAGATGCAAACCAGGATGCACAAAAAGGATAGGGGCTCGGGAGGTTCTGCGGGCAGCAGGAACGAGCAGAGAGATAGCCGCGCCAGGAAGCGCCACCCCGCCGCCACCGCGGGCCAGCCAGGCGGCCGCCGCCGGCAGCGGTGAGGGGGAGGAGCGCCGGAGGAGGCTCCCTGTGGCGGCGGCTGGGAGTCGCCCCGTGAGTGGCTACAGCGACCCACGAGGTTCGTTGATTTTGGTTAAAAAAGCATTTTTTGAAAAAAATATACGTATACCTAGAGACATAATGTACGTGTAATTTTTTTCCAAATAAAATTGCTAGACGAAATACGTGGAAAGGAGAGCTACACACAAAAAACAAATTTGTGGCTTTTCAACACATGGACTATTCATTCTCAAAGTCCATGATTATGTTTTTGTTTGCACAGCTCGCATTTTACAATATTTCATTCTGAAATTTTACAGACATATACATTACATCCATGCAATATGTATATTTGTTTTCAGAATTTTTCACAACTGAAAAGTTTGAGTTTTGAATTTTGAAAATTTTGGCCTCCATGAAGCTTGGCCTCTAAAACGTCTTACTCGGAGTCATGCGCATTACTCTTGGTAGTGCATGTCACAAGTACCTGTGTTGCATGTGTGTACACGAATAAAGCCATAACCTGGCAGAAATTTCATCCAAAGCTTGTTTTGTTAATAGAAAAATTCTAACAATAGGAAATTTCTTATAAAAGCAATCACACTTTGTTTGGTTCAAAGAAATGGAGCCAGGAAAAAGTGAAGGGAATACTTTTTTTGATCTCATTTTCGAAGAGAAAAACGTGAGAATTTTAGAACCAATTGTACCTCTACTATAACTCATACACACGAGGCATGAGACGGGAGTCTCTAGTAGCATAATAACATCTTAAGTATTTATTTTTGGTTTGACTTTGATTTGGATGTGTTTCATAAAATTTATAAGTATGTTTTTCTACTCTCGTGAACCAAACACGCAAGATTCTTGCTCCCCTATCCTTTCTTTTGCACATGCATTTCTATCATATTCATGTATTTTCATATTCCTTCCTTTTTAGATTCCAATGAAACCAAAGATTCCCTTGAAACTAGCTAAAAACATGGCGTCATTTAGTTCTTGTTTTAAAATATGGCACCGGGTTATATTAATTTGAACTAAGAAAAAGTGGGACATATGCATGAATCATTCGATCTAGAGACAACCTGCACGACAAAATCTTCATGTTCTCTTAAATACCAAACGGTCAAAAAATCTTATTGAGCAAAGTTTATATGAGAGTGGTTTTCGAAGGAACACTCTTTGGTGCGTCTGATCTTGCATGTGAATATCAAAGCAATGACACATAGCAATCCCCATGGGTACACCACTCGCTCCCATGCACCCTCTCAAGAGAAAGATGCAAATGTTTCCTCCCATACACCATCCAGAGAGAATGACAGCCTGTGTGTAGCATGGAACTCCCGTATGATGTAGCATGGCAATTATTTGAAGTATGTACGCAACTTCTCTATATAGCAGGACTATTCGTCTGCTCCAGCATGGCGACTCCTGGACATGTGAGAAACTTCCTCTTTTTTAGTCTGGCAATTCTTTTTGTTGCAGATTCCTAGACATGTGGGAAACTTCCTCCTTTTCTTAGTCTAGCAATTCTTTTTGTTGCAGTATGGCAAATCCTTGGAACGCATGGCAATTTTCTCTGTTATAGTATGACATTTTTTTCTTCTATAGCATAACAATTATTTCTTCTTAGCCTAGCAAATATCTCTATTACAACAATGTCAATTTCTGAAAAATTCTTTAGGAGTGTTTTTTTACTTTTTAGGAACACTCACTAATGGCGACGTTTGCTCAAATGAGCCTCCCAAAGCAAACGGTCATCCGCACTGCATTCCTGGGATGTTTCTCGTCTTTTGTCGAGTGTCTTTGTTCTACATGAATCCATACCATATATAACCTATCATGTAGGTGTAAACTTTTGCTCAATACTCAAATCTACAATTTAATCAAGTCGCATCAATCAAGCATACAAGACGGAAGGAATTTCCACGTTCTCGCCTTGTTAGAGTAACAAAAACAATGATGTACGTTGCCAAAACTAAAGAGATCAAATCTGAACAGCAACAACAAACCAAATAAATCAAATGCAACTTTGTGGCCACACCATGGTGATGATTTGTTTTGTAGATGCCTACTCAAACTACATTGACAACAAGTTAAACCATGTGGTGTTTGAGTCTATCGACAAGAGCCCAAGTTAAACCATGTGGTGTTTGAGTCTATCGACAAGAGCCCAAGTTAAACCATGTGGTGTTTGAGCCTATCGACAAGAGCCCGTAAAAGTGAACTGTAACTTTTTTCTTTTCTTTCAGGGTCTTTCTCGTTGGAACGTCTTCCACTGCTAAATTAACACGTACTACAATTAGATTTGTGTTTTTATATTATATCATTTTCCTAAGACATACCGGTCATGTTGGCCATGCTGATGTATCCATGCTATCGTGGTTGTCAATTACTCTGTGAGCACGCCATAGAAAAGTAAGAAAGTACTCCACAAAAGCAAGCATGGCTAGCTAGGTGCAGATAATTAAGTGGGTAAGTGCATCTCTAACGGATTCTCATGACCTTTAGCTATGAACCCTGAAAAAATACTACTCTCTCTGTCTAGGTGCATTAGAGAAAGTACAATAGTGGACTTATAGCCCGCCTACATTGCACTTTTGTTTATGTGGAGGAGAGAGACATGAAAAAATGGTGGAAGTGAGATCTCATGCAAAAGCCAAGCTATATGCATGTTCCTAGGCAAAAGTAATAAATACAATGAAAGAGAAAGAGAGAAGATAATAAAAGTAGTAGTCTAATAGCCAACCTTACAACTAAACTTATTGTATGACTATACATATTGTCTTTAGATGACATGGCAGCTTTATATAGCCAGAAGTTGGCTATACTATTAACCATGCCCTTAAAAGCAATAAACTCGGCCTCCTATGAGCCCTCACAACAATTTTTGCGTCTTCAGCTGTCTGATGCACTTTTGAGTGCTCCAAGGATAATAGTAGAGCCAGCGATGGGCTATATAAAACTATCATGGCATTAAAAGGTAACTTATTAATTACTCGATCGTATAGTAAGGTTGGCTATTACTTTAGTACACCTTTTCACCTTTTCTATCTCTCTCTTTCCCCTCGTTCAATGCTTTTACCTAGGTGCACGCGTGGAGACTGGTTCTTGCCTGAGAATTTTCTCCTTCTCTTTTCTCTTGTCTCTCTCCTTCACATGGAAAAAGTGTCATATAAGTGGGCTTATGGCCTACTATTAGAGCATGACTAATAATATGGTAATTTGTTGGCTATATGCAGCTGGCATGTCATATAGAGTTATTATCTATAGTCACTTGTATAGTAATGTAGGCTATATGGTTGACTATTGGACTAGTAGATTTTTGAACCTTCTGTTTCTTTTTCTTCGTATATATTGCATTTTCCTAGGATCACTCATAGATCTGGGCTCTTGCATGAGAGTCCACTTCCAACAATTTTCTCATGCCTCTCTTCTCAAGCGGGCTATAAGCCCCTTATTACACTTGCTCTAAGAGCATGGTTAATAGTAGAGCCAGGTGTTGGCTATATCTTGTTGTCAAGTCATCTATAGGCATCCTAATAGCCAACATGTATAGCAGTTAGTTACAAAAAATATTACTTTGTTAATACATGGTACATCTCACACTCTCACAATGTTTCTTGGAGCTCGTACTATAACTAGCTCTTAATTTACAGTCGCTTCACTTTTGTCTCCTCTTCTATCTCATCTAACTCAGTAAAAAAAATATTTTAATCCTTATAACCATTTTACATCATCCTATTACACTTCCTATAAGGATGGGCATCATGACCTAGGTGAAAACAAGCTTGCACGGGTGGTATAATTAATTTCCTAGTAACCAAATGAGCACCTCCACTAGTGCATTCTTTTTTTACCTTTATTTACCACTAAAATTGATGGGGAGGGGGTTGTGGGTTTTGATTGGCTATTTTTCATGGGTGAAATAATTTGCTTGTGGGAGTGAGGTGCATGAGATGCATGGTGACTTCTACGCTTGGATTACTAATTTTTGTTGGGCTTCATATGCACCTAAGCGAACATAGTAACTTTGTTTTGACGATGTATTCACTACTACAGCCAGGATATCTGTGTCTTCATACGCTTTGCATAGGGTCCACGTGAACAAGACAGATGATCATTAGAGCATTATGGTGAATGTGAGTGCGTAGAGAATGACAACGGAACTTCGAATAAAGATTTTAGGACACTAAAGCCATCACAATAACGTATGAAGACATGGACGAAACATAAAATATTACATATCATATTTTCATTCATAGCTTTTCATGGGTGTTGCATCGTCTTACTTCTCCACTAGGTCCATGTAAATTCGTAATAGAAGACAATAGGCAGTTTTTACAATCTATACTAGTGGACGAAACCGACCTATGACATCTTTACTCAGATTTTATTTAGTTAAGAGTTTTTCTCAGCTGCAGTTTCACGTACTTCGTTTATGTCCAACGACCAGGTCAAGATCGTTTACTGAACCCGAAATTTCATCAATAGTTCATCCTTATTCGTAATGTTTAGATTTCATATCATGGTTCTTGTTTGTTATTGATTGTTTGTGGAAATTAGACCCTTGCAATCAGTTTGATCGTGTTTCGTCTGGTCAGTAACAACTTTATACTTGGTTTAGCAATTGTATAGGTGCAACATCATCGCTCGTTGTAGTTGGATCATCAATGTCGACTCTACTCAAATTAACGTGTATTTCTCATCGACAGATTGGACACCTTAGTGCTAACAATATTAATGGTGTCATGCACACCATATGGAGAGCATGTAATACCAATGATGGCCAATGTGTGTTCCCGACCAACATGGCATACAAAAATATGGGATAACTCACAATTTTCTATTGACCTAATAACACATACGGACTTCACATGTGTGTGCATCAATATAGTGCTTATTAAATTGCACAATAATAATCATCACCCACAAGATGACTAAAGATTTTACTCAAAGTTAAATTTAGCAAGCTTAGTTTAATTTGGTTAGATTTGGTTTAATCAACAATACTGTATGCTAGCTTTGATTAGGTTTGATAGTTGGCAGAAATGAGATTAGTGGTGGGGGATGAGTGAATGGACCACACCACCAATTGCAATCATTAGAACTAGGAAATTGGAAATAGAAACTGAACATTCATACTTCGCCTAAAGGCTATAGCTATGCATAAATCAAGCTAATGACCGAAACCAGACTTATCATGCGCTCTATGTACATCATTTACTAAGAGAACCAATAGTCCATATCATTGTTTGTGTATAGCTGTCCATCTATTTATCATGTCGATCATAAGAAGAGAAGATGTCGTCCATGCTGCTGCCAAAGTTGAACGTGACGTCTGCGAGGTCCAGAGTCGGGTAATCCGTGTCTCTCGGTGCGGTGGACACGTTCATCTTCATGTTGGCGATGTTCCCCATGCCGGTGCCAGAGCCCGCTAAAATGCCTTGGAAGCTTGCCGGCATCCAGCTAATGCCGAGCTTGACTGGCGTGGACAGCGCGGCCGAGTGCGTCTGCTCAACTAGTTCCATGGGGAGGTCTCTAGTGGGGAGGTCAGAGCCTGTCGCGACGGTCGAAGAGTTGGCAGCAGAGATTGTAGTGCTAGCTGTGGGCAGGGTGAGTAGCGGGGTGGTGGAAGTGAGGCAGCTGTGGTCACCACAGTATGTGACCTCGTATATGAAGGGGTCGTCGTCCAAGCGTTGCACCTTCTTCTTTGCGTCACAACCGTAGTAGTTCTTATGAGTGCACCGGTAGTAGCTCCTGTTGATTACATTGAGCATGCAATTTGATCATAAAAAACAAAGATTGTCATGTAGTTATGGATGATACACATACTATGCCGGCATGAGTGTTGAGAATTGCATTCATGGATCTTAGAGTGTCTACTGCCAAAATATCTCTAGTCGTCCTCGAAACTATGTATTTCTATCTTACTCTGCAACTATGTATGATTAAAACCATGCACTACTTCGAACGTTGTCCTACATTAATTTGTATATGCATGCATGATGTAGGTTGTTGCTTAACTGAAAGTGTTGGTCTGCAATGAAAATCTTTTGCGTATAAGGCTACTTGTAATAAGGGGGGTATCATGCCTTCATAGTGTATAGTATCATAGGTAATTATTTTAGATGACCTTATTTGTGGTTTTGTATGACACATAGTAACATATCATTTAATATGATACGTATCGTGATATGTTCTTCAGTTTTCTCTTTCTTCATTTAATGGCATGTCACCTCAACAAAAATATCTAGTTAACATGCATGATACTTGTTCTTTTTTGAAATGGCAAGATTCCTGCATTTATTAAGAAGAAAAGAGTTGCTTGTTTGATTAGGGGAAACTGAGAAAAAACATATTACTCGGTTTATTAAGGAAAACCGGCCAAAAACCATCACAACCGTTGAGCGGCACACATAAGATACCCCGTGTACACCCTAGAGACAGCACGCATGCATCATTGTGACCACTTCCTCTGTAGACGTCGTCGACATCCTAAACCTAAGCAAACGACTCTGACTTGTTATGATACCCTCACTACAGGAGGTCTAATGCATGGTATGTACAAGGAGGATTGAGGAAGACTCCTCATGCATGCACGGTCATGCCTAACTAATTTTACGCTTACACATTGTAACAAGGCACACGCGAGAGCAATAAATGGGGATAAAAATTGTTACATATGCAGGCTACACCTATGGAATCCAACTTAGCGCTAAATTTTGCTATCAGGGGCGGAGAATATCAAACCAAAGGATGCCACATTATGTGGTGAGACAATTGCATACGAAATCTTTTTGTTAAGTTCAGTAACAATGGGTATTGTGGGGTGGTTGACAAGTGACTAGTCAGGGAGTGAATGTATCACTATTGCTGCCCTCGCAAGTGTTGCCACTTGGATGGGGAAAGCAAAAAAAGAGTGGAACGAATTGATATAATGAATGAGGCAATTAAGCACGCATACACCAAAAGTGATGAGTTAATGAAGTAATTCGATGTATTCATTACCTTGGATACCTAGAGCCGAGAATGTCTTTTTGGCCGTACTTGCGCCACGTGTACCCATCGTCTGGTGGCAGTTCGGTGTTCCCCGTCCGCTGTGCAGGTACCAACACCATCTCCCTCTTCCCGCTTTCCCTCCTAAAAGAAACAAGAAAACACATCATTAGCTTAACTTATTAGGAAACACAAACAAATTATAACCATTTCTTGCACACTAGCTAGCTAGATGTTTCATAGATTAATTGGAAGTCCCAAGTCCTCTAAGTAATATATTTATCTCCGTGTTAAGAAAAAGGTGCATCAGTCTGCCTTTAAACCCTAGGGTGTGTATTTTGGTCTCTTAAGCTTCCTAGAAATGGTGAGCTCTTGACCCTCCAGGATGGGTGTTTTATATGTAGGCCTTGTACATCATCAGCCAAGCAATATTTTCACTATTTATCTTCTAGCTCACTAGAAATAGCAAGCTATTGGCACTCTGAGTTATGGATTCGATGTGAGCCATGTACGTTGTCAAAGCTAAATTCGGCAGAGCTCTTGGTAGGGGATCCTAAGCTAGGTGTCTTGGGACGATGGTAACAAGAACACAAGATTTACCCATGTTCAGGCTCTCTAAGAAGATAAAACTCTATGTCCTGCTTACGTTCTATTGTGTTGGGGTGTGTACAAAGTACATGTAAAACTACTAGGAGATTCTATGATTTCTAATGTATGTAATGGGTGTTCTATCGACTAGCCAAGCCCCGGTTTATGTTAAATACCAAGGCCTATGATTACAAGAGTCCTAGTCCGCTACGTCGGTGGAGGAGAGTCCTCCACGGATATAGAGACCTCATGTTGAATGTAAGTGCTTCCCAAGTCTCCTTCGTATAGCGCCATGGGCCTCCCAAAGGGCTCGGGTCGGAACTGACCTAGGGGTTCTCAGCTCGGCCCACCAGAAACCGACGTGGTGAGAGACCCCTGTCGTGGTTCTAACTCTAACAGTGATGTAGGGGGGTATGTATGGAGAGGCTAGATCTTAGCTATGGAGGAGTTGTAAGCACACGAGGATTACGAGTTCAGGCCCTTCTCGGAGGAAGTAACAGCCCTACGTCTCGGTGCCCGGAGGCGGTCAACTGAATTATGTGTGTATGAATAACAGGGGTGCCAACCCTTGATACTGAGGAGGGGGGTGGCTTATATAGAGTTCGCCAGGCCCCTCCAGCCCTCAGTAATGCAAGGCTTAAAGTACATTAAGACTGGGGGTTACTGGTAATGCCCCTAATAAAGTGCTAGGATGACCATAAAAGCTACTTAATGACCGACCGTTTGCGTGCAGGGTGACTTTAGATCTCCTGGCAGTCGAGTGGTTGGAATTTGGTCGAGTGATTGCTTCGTGGTCGAGTGTCTTGAATCTGTCGAGTGGGATACCTCCAAGTCGATTGAAAGGTGACTTCTTCTAGGGATGTCCTTGGGTAGGGTACTTAGGACAGGTCCATGCCCCTATCCTAGGTACATAGCTTCATCATTAGCCCCCGAATGGATCGAGGTTCGAGTGGGGAAGGAGTTGGGGATCTTTCCGACTGGTTCTTCATGTTACATGAACGTCTTGTTTTGGATCAATTGTCACGGATGACGTTGTCAACTTCTTTCAGTCGCCTTGATCCATTCTTGGCCTCTTGTCGAGTGAATTTCTTTACTTGTGAAGTTCTGAGTGACGGTGTGAAAGGGATCTTCTGTTTGACGAGTTGTTCTGCGGCCCGCGGATTTTGCGGGATTTGAATTTCGGGAAGCGACGGGGGCGGCCGCAGTAATCGGATGGGATAGGATGGAAACTCCTCGATCCCCGCGCCACCTTTTTCGCCACGTACCGCGCGCGCCCGTTGCGGGATTTGACGGGATTGCCTGGGCCTACCAGTCAGCCACTCGGAAGCGACCTCCTATAAGCTGCCGGCTCGGGACCCCCGAACAGTGCGCCTTCACTTTTCCCCCTTCCTTCACAAGATCCTCCACCACCTTCGCTCCCACCTTGGTGCCGTAGGTCTGTTCGAGCTTCGCCGGCGACGATGGTGAAGGAGAAGACGTCAGCTCTGGAGCGCGCGAAGAAGGCGGCAGTGCAGGGGAAGGGGAAGAAGTCCGCTCGGGGCGGATCTTCCTCGAGGACTGCTCTGCCCAAGGATTGGATCCAGGGCGACTGGATGCCGTCAGTGATTCGGCAGGATGATCTCGATGATCTGGTCGAGGGGGGATTCATTCCCCATGAATCTGTGCGCCTCCCGGGGAAAGAAGTCGAACCCCAGCCTCTTGATGGTGAGTGCATCCTCCTCGCCACCCATATCGATCGTGGATTCTCTCTGCCTCCTCATCCTTTTTTCCGGAGCTTCTTGAACTTCTTCGGCGTGCAGCTCCATCACTTTACTCCCAATTCTATTGTGTATCTTGCTGCTTTCGTTTCCTTGTGTGGAAACTTCTTGGGTTGCCGCCCCCATTGGGGACTCTTCAAGCACATCTTCACTTGCCGCTCTCAGTCGGTCAAGAAGGCCAAGTCGAGTGACGAACGGACGTAGGTGATCTAGCTGTGCGGGGGTCTGGCGATCCAGATGAGGGGAAAAAGTTCCTTTCCGCCTATCACTTTTCCCGAGTCAGTCCGTGGGTGGCAGTCGACTTGGTTTTACTGTAAAGACCAGGTGACCCCAGGACAGTCGACTGGGCTTCCCCCTTTTTCTCTGAATCGAGCACAAAAACCTGCCTCTCTGAAAGTGACGCCGGAGGAAAAGGCGCAAGTCAAGGTGCTGGTCGGTCGAGTGGTTCAGCTTGTCCGCGAGGGTGTGACTGGCATGGACTTGTTGGAAGTCTTCCTTCGGAGGCGCATCCAACCGCTTCAGGCTCGTGACCACCCGATGTGGCTGTACTCGGGTCTCGAAGACACCACTCAGATTCACCCAGAGGAGGTCACTGACAAGATGTTGGAAGGGTGGCTGTCGAGTATCACAGGGAACAAGGACAACCCCCGAGGAGCCAGGAGGATTCCTCCACTCGACCAAACATACGAAGTGGACAAGGTCTGACCTTGCGTTTCTGACTGTGATCTTGCTTTCTTTACTTGTTCTTTTTGGATAAGTCGATTGACTTTTGTCTCGTTTGTTGTCCTCTAGGCCACTACTGAGATGTACTCGACACCCAATGGAGCACAGGAGCAGGCCGAGGAAGGAGAGGCGAGTGGAGGTGAAAGTGGAGACGAGGGAGAAGAGTGGGAATCTGACGGCGAAGGAGAGGGGGGTGACGACGACGACTCCAGTGAAGAGGAGGAGGAAGAAGTCGAACCTCCCCGCTCGGAACGGCGATCCAAGCTTACACACGACCCTGCGCGGGAACGTGGTAAGGCGACTGTCCCTCTTGGGCAGTCGTCGAAGCGCCCTCGGACCTCATCTCCAGCGCCGACAGAAAAAGCTCCCAAGCACCCACGCGCGACGCCGTCCAAGCCGCCCAAGGCTTTGCCCAAGATGAAGATGACTGTCCCCACCATTTCTGGGTAATAGTAGAATTTGTTTTCCTTTGTCGAACATGACGGACTCTTGGTCGACTCATTGAATAAGATGACTGACTTTCGAAATTTGCAGTGCTGCCACCTCGGAGATCTCCGCCAAGGACGATGATCAAGAGATGGAAGACGCTGTTACCTCCAACCCCGGTACGATTGCTGATGCTCTGCTTTTAGTCGACTGACGATTTCTTATAATTCCGGTCGATTGGATTTTTCTTGTAGCTCCTCCTCATGTCATTGACCTCCCTGATGATGACGACGAAGTGCCGCTGAGGGCGCGAAGGAACAGGAGGGCGCCGGCTGGCAAGACCCCACAAACTACTCCGGAGCCTGAGGCCGCAGTCCGGGAGGGTGGTGATACCACTCGGGTTTCTGTGACCTTCGCTGAACCTCTGACGAGTGTCCGGCCTTCGACGTCGACTGCAAATCCGCCTTCGCTTTTTGCCACACACCACGTCCCTGAGGACCAAGTGGGTGTCGCTAAAGAGGCTATACGCCAGGCGGGGATCATGATGGAGCAAGTGAAGGTGGTTCGGGAAGCCAGCCAAGCAGCTTATGACGCGAGCTCAGCTCTTCAGAGCAACGTCCAGGTCAGTCGATTCACCGCTTGTTCTGTTAGGATATGCTATCTGAAGAATCTCTTTTCCGAAGATCTTTATATCTGTACGCCCACTGGGTGTGTCTATTAATCTTTTTGACGAGTGGGGGCACGCTAAGTGCACCCACTTGGTGTAGTCCACGAGACTACGGTGGACTGCTGGCAGTCGACTGTAGTCTTTATATTGTGTTGCTTTAGCTGAACTTCTTCACTCGGTCTGGTCAGGCCATGTCGAATGGAACTGTACACGGTCGGCTGCGGGCAGTCGATTTTTTTTTGGTCGAACCAGTGGGGGCACGCTGAGTGCACCCACTGGGTGTAGTCCCCGAGACTACTGTCGAATGTTTTTGATTCAGCTGTAGTCTTAGAAACGCCATCATTGTCTCTTGGTTACTCGGAAGCAACTTATCTTGGATGTCTGTCGACTGATTTTTTGTAGAAATCCTACGAACTTGTGGCTCGCTACACTGAGTTGGAGAACAAACAGATCCATCTGAACCTTGACTTGAAGTTTGCTCAGGAGAACTTGCAGAAGGCGAGGGATGAAGCAAAAGGTATGGCTGGTGAGCTTTTGTCGACTGTCCTTTCTTTCTGGCCGTCCTCGATGTTGATCTCACTTGTTGTTTTGCAGACAAAATGGAGGAGGCTCTGAAGAAGAAGGATCAAGACCTTGCCAAAGCGCAGAAGGAGGCCCTGAACAAAACGAAGCTTGCTGAAGAAAAACTGGCTTCAGTCGGTACTCTTGAAAAGGAAAACTCTAGGCTGAAAACTGCTCTCGACGCGGCTAATCGAGAGGCCAGCCGTCTGAAGAATGGCAATATAGCTCTGAATGACAAGGCAAGTGAACTGGTGGGGAAGAGGAACGATCTAGAGGCTTATCTCGGTGGACTCGCCAAGAAGCTGTTCGTCATGCTCGAGGGTAATTACTCCGACCCGACTGACTTGCAGTTACCAAATCTGCGTAGAGCCACTGACTTATCCTTGAATTGTGTTTACAGAATTCTGCTAGAACTTCGAAGAGGAGACCAGTCGAGTGGAGACAGACTTGGACCCCATCAATTCTCCAGTGAAGGACGAGGCTGCTATGAACGTGCTCCGACTGGAATCTCGTGTTGCCGGCATTGTTGACTATCTTGCTCGGTTGAAGGTTGCGATTTCACGGATCAACACATCGCTCTGGCCTAGGACGACGCTTCAGAATGACCTCGAGTCCCTGATGACTCGACTGAATGAAGTCCCAGGTCGAGTGGCGGAATGGAAGAAATCTTCTGCTATATGTGGCGCTGACGTCGCTCTGTCTCTGGTCCGCGTCCACTGCAAGGAGGCGCGAGAAGAAAAGTTGGCCGCCATCCAAGTTGCCAATACCAGGAAGCACAACTTTCAAGACTTCATGGAGACTTTCATTGCTGCTGCCACTCGCATTGCAGACGGGATCGACTTGGACGAGTTCGTCGCCCCTTCCAGTCCTCCGCATGAGGAATAAAAACTTTTATGCTTCACTTTAAATTTGCCTCGGAATGCCGAGTGGATTTTGTAACCGTTAAACTCTGTCGAGCTGGAGGCTCGAGTACTTTGATCTGCGGTCTAGAACCTTTGGATCTTATCTGAACTTGATTTATCGTTAAATATCTTCATGAATTATCTGTCGAGTGGAACTTGTTCTTCACTCGAAATAACTTTGTATTTGTGGTGCAACTCCGAAGGAGAAGGTAGCAGTCGATTTGCACCTCATCGTCCTTGCGGATTGGGATGTGTTCTGTACTTAGGCGAGCACTGGGCTGCAGCTAAGCCTCCGAGTGGAAGGTCTGCTCTCCACTCGGTAGGATTTTAAAAACTTAGGCGAGTACTGGACTGCAGCTAAGCCCCCGAGTGGGAGGTCTGCTCTCCACTCGGTAGGATTTTTTCAAACTTAGGCGAGTACTGGACTACAGCTAAGCCCCCCGAGTGGGAGGTCTGCTCAGCACTCGGTAGGATTTTTAAATACTTAGGCGAGCACTGGGCTGCAGCTAAGCCTCCGAGTGGTTGGTTTGCTCTCCACTCGGTAGGATTTTTAAACACTTAGGCGAGCACTGGGCTGCAGCTAAGCCTCCGAGTGAGAGTCTGGCTCACCACTCGGTAGGATTTTTAAACACTTAGGCGAGCACTGGGCTGCAGCTAAGCCTCCGGGTGGGAGTCTGGCTCACCACTCGTTAGGATTTTTAAACACTTAGGCGAGCACTGGGCTGCAGCTAAGCCTCCGAGTGGGAGGTTTGCTCTCCACTCGGTAGGATTTTTAAACACTTAGGCGAGCACTGGGCTGCAGCTAAGCCTCCGAGTGGGAGTCTGGCTCTCCACTCGGTAGGATTTTTAAACACTTAGGCGAGCACTGGGCTGCAGCTAAGCCTCCGAGTGGGAGTCTGGCTCACCACTCGGTAGGATTTTTAAACACTTAGGCGAGCACTAGGCTGTAGCTAAGCCTCCGAGTGGGAGGTTTGCTCTCCACTCGGTAGGATTTTTAAACACTTAGGCGAGCATTGGGCTGTAGCTAAGCCTCTGAGTGGGAGTTTGGCTCACCACTCGGTAGGATTTTTAAACACTTAGGTGAGCACTGGGCTGCAGCTAAGCCTCCGAGTGGGAGTCTGGCTCGCCACTCGGTAGGATTTTTAAACACTTAGGCGAGCACTGGGCTGCAGCTAAGCCTCCTAGTGGGAGTCTGGCTTGCCACTCGGTAGGATTTTTAAACACTTAGGCGAGCACTGAGCTGTAGCTAAGCCTCCGAGTGGGAGTCTGGCTCGCCACTCGGTAGGATTTTTTTTACAAACTTAGGCAAAACGGATTCGCAGCTAAGCCACCCACTGGGGGATTTCACACGCAAACAAAAGTAACAACAATTATAGGAAAATTTGTAACACTCTTGTCTTTGATAAATAGACTACAGAAGTTTTTCTTATTACATCTCATCCGAGTGAGAATTCAAGTGTGAAAGGGGCGGAGCAGTTCTGCATTCCAAGCTCGTGGCTCATCGATCTGGCGATCGACATTGTAAAGGTGATACGCTCCATTGTGGAGGACTCTGGTGACGATGAAGGGACCTTCCCAAGTAGGAGCGAGCTTGTGTGGTTTCTGTTGATCCACTCGGAGGACCAAATCTCCTTCTTGGAAGGCTCGACTCTTCACATTTCTGGCATGGAATTGACGCAAGTCTTGCTGATAAATGGTCGATCGGATCATAACCATTTCTCTTTCTTCTTCCAGGAGGTCGACTGCGTCTTGCCGGGCTTGTTCTGCTTCATCTTAGGTATAAAGCTCGACTCGGGGTGCATTGTGAAGTAGATCACTCGGCAGGACTGCTTCCGCTCCGTAAACCAGAAAGAACAGAGTTCTTCCAGTCGACCGATTCGGGGTAGTCCTCAATCCCCACAGAACCGACGGAAGCTTGTCGACCCAAGCGCCTGCTGCGTGCTTGAGATCACGCATCAGCCGAGGCTTTAGTCCTTTGAGAATCAGACCATTTGCCCTTTCTGCTTGTCCATTCGACTGGGGGTGGGCGACCGATGCGTAGTCGACTCGTGTGCCTTGAGAGGCGCAAAAAGCTCTGAACTTGTCTGAATCAAAGTTTGACCCATTGTCGGTGATGATGCTATGTGGGACTCCATATCTGAATGTTAACTCTCTGACGAAACTGATAGCAGTGCAAGCATCAAGATTCTTGATAGGCATAGCTTCAATCCATTTGGTAAACTTGTCGACTGCCACAAGCACATGTGTGAAACCGCTCCTGCCTGTTCTCAATGGGCCAACCATGTCCAGTCCCCAAACAGCGAAGGGCCAGGCGAGTGGAATGGTCTTCAGGGCTGATGCAGGCTTGTGCGACATGTTGGAGTAGAACTGGCACCCTTCACACTTGTCGACTATCTCTTTTGCCATTTCATTCGCTCTTGGCCAGTAAAATCCCGCTCGGTATGCTTTAGCCACAATGGTCCGAGAGGACGCATGATGACCACAGGTCCCCGAGTGGATACCATCAAGGATTATCTGACTTTCTTCTGGTGTTATACACTTCTGACCGACTCCAGTCGCGCTTTCTCTATACAACTGTCCCTTTATGACTGTAAAGGCCTTGGATCGACGGACGATCTGTCGAGCCTCTTCTTCGTCCTCCGGCAGTTCCTTTCTCAGGATATACGCGATGTACGATATCGTCCAGTCAGGGGTGATTGCCAAAACTTCCATGATTAGGTCGACCACTGCCGGAATTTCAACTTTAGTCGGATCTGTGGCACTCTTTGGCTGCGGGGCTTCATCTGTAAAAGGATCTTCTTGGACTGATGGCGAGTGGATGTGTTCCAAAAACACATTGCTGGGGATGGCTTCTCTCTTGGAGCCTATCTTTGCCAAATCATCAGCCTCTTAATTTTTCAGTCGGGGGATGTGATGAAGCTCTAACCCCTCGAATTTCTTCTCTAACTTTCTCACTGCATTGCAATAACCAGTCATAGCTGGACTTCTGACGTCCCATTCTTTCATCACCTGATTAACCACCAAATCTGAGTCGCTATAGACCATGAGGCGACGGACGCCGAGTGAAATGGCCATGCGCAACCCATACAAAAGTGCTTCATATTCTGCTTCGTTATTGGAGGAATTGAAGTGAATCTGGAGAACATATCTGAGCTTATCTCCTCAGGGGGAAACCAATACTACCCCAGCACCGGAACCATTCAGCATCTTAGATCCATCGAAGAACATGGTCCAGTGCTCCGAGTGAACTTGAGTCGGAAGTTGCTATTCGATCCACTCGGCGACGAAATCTGCAATTGCTTGGGACTTGATAGCTTTCTTTGCCTCAAACTTGATATCTAGGGGAAGAAGTTCAATCGCCCATTTGGCCACTCGACCAGTTGCATCTCTGTTGTGCAAAATCTCTGATAGTGGAGCGTCGCTGACGACTGTAATGGAATGATCAGAGAAGTAATGTGCAACCTTCTTCGTGGTCATATAAATCCCATATACAAGCTTCTGGTAATGAGGATATCTTTGCTTTGAAGGAGACAAAACTTCAGAAACATAATATACTGGGCGCTGAACTTTGAAGGCCTTTCCTTCTTCTTCCCGCTCGACCGTAAGTACTGTACTGACAACTTGTCCTGTGGCTGCAATGTAAATCAGCAAAGGCTCCATGCTGATTGGGGCAGCAAGCACCGGCTGGGTGGAGAGCAGAGCTTTGAGCTCCGTAAACGCTGCATCAGCTTCTGGAGTCCACTCAAACTTGTCGGACTTCTTCATCAGTCGGTAAAGAGGCAATGCCTTTTCACCGAGGCGAGAGATGAATCGACTTAAAGCGGCCAAGCATCTTGTAAGCTTCTGGACGTCATGCACACGCACAGGACGTTTCATCCGGAGTATAGTACCAATTTTTTCAGGATTGGCGTCGATTCCCTGTTCGGAAACGAGAAAACCGAGTAACTTCCCACCTGGAACTCCGAACGTGCACTTTGACGGATTGAGCTTGATATCATACCTCCTGAGGTTGGCAAAGGTTTCAGCAAGGTCAGTCAGCAGGTCGGAACCCTTCCGTGACTTGACCACAATATCATCCATGTATGCCTCCACATTCCGACTGATTTGAGTGAGCAAACACTTCTGAATCATCCTCATGAACGTGGCTCGGCATTCTTAAGGCCGAACGACATGGTGACATAACAGAAGCACCCGAATGGAGTGATGAAAGTTGTTTTGATCTCGTCGGGCCCGTACAGACGGATCTGATGGTACCCGGAATAGGCGTCTAGGAAAGACAAACGCTCACATCCCGCAGTCGAGTCGACTATCTGGTCGATGCGGGGGAGAGGAAAATGATCTTTCGGGCAGGCCCGATTGATATGCTTGAAATCAATGCACATGCAAAGTGACTTGTCCTTCTTGGGGACCATGACAACATTGGCGAGCCACTCGGAGTGGAAAATTTCTCAGATGAACTCCGCTGCTAAGAGCCGAGACACCTCCTCGCCAATGGCCTTCCTCTTCTGGACGGCGGACCGTCGAAGATGTTCTTTCACAGGTTTAAATTTTGGGTCGACTCGTAGACGATGCTCAGCCGGCCCCCTGGGAACTCCAGGCATGTCAGCAGGCTTCCATGCGAAGATGTCCCAGTTCTCACGGAGGAACTGGATGAGCGCTTCTTCCTATTTGGAGTCGACCATCGTTGAGATGTGAGTCGGAGCAGCGTTTGGATCGGTCGGGTGAATGTGAACTGCCTTCGTTTCACCGGACGACTGAAAAGCTGATTCTGAAGCAGGCTTCTTAGCTCGTAGCAACTCACTCGGATCTGCAGTCTTCTGATACTCTTGCAGCTCGACCACCACCATCTGAGCGTCAGCAATCTTTGAGCCTTTCTGAAAACACTCTTCTGCTTTCTTCCGATTGCCTGTAACAGTGATCACACCTTTGGGACCAGGCATCTTCAATTTGAGATACACATAACATGGTCGAGCCATGAAGCGTGCATAAGCTGGCCTGCCCAAAATAGCGTGATAAGCACTTTGGAAATCCACAACTTCGAATGTCAACTTTTTCTTGCGGTAATTCTTGGAATCACCGAAAACCACATCAAGAGCAATTTGGCCGAGTGACTCGGCTTTCTTCCCAGGAATGACTCCATGGAAACTCATGTTACTGGTGCTGAGCCTGGACATCGGAATGCCCATCCCTTTCAATGTTTCTGCATACAGTATGTTCAAACCGCTGCCTCCATCCATTAGGACTTTGGTCGGTCGAGTGCCTTCGACAACTGGGTCGACCACCAGAGCTTGCCTCCCAGGGGTGGCAATGTGCGTAGGGTGATCAGACTGGTCGAATGTGATGGCAGTCTGGGACCACTTCAGATAATTGGGTGTTGTCGGAGCAACCATATTTACCTCACGGTTAATAACCTTCAGTCAACTTTTGCTCTCAACATCAGCAAAAATCATCAGGGTGGAATTGACCTGGGGGTACCCATCGTCACTATCTTCCTTGTCCTCAACTTTGTCCGACTCCTTTTCCTTATCTTTGGACTGCTTGCCCTGAAACTGCTGGATCAGAAGCCGACACTATCGAGTGGTATGCTTTGGGTAAATGAGTTTACCCTCTTCATCTTTCTTGGTGTGGATGTGACACGGTAAATCCAAAACATCATTTCCATCTTGGTCTTTAACTTTCTTGGGGTTCCAATGTCCTTTGGGTTTTCCCTTAAATTTTCCCTGGGTTACGGCCAGGGCCTCCCCAGGAGCGGCTGGCTCGGCTTTCCGCTTCTGTTTCCGACTGGAATTTCCTTCGGTTTCCTGGGCGACTGCTTTATGCTTGCCACTCCGGAGTCGATCCTCATCTTCACCATTAGCGTATTTGGTGGCAATCTCCATCATCTGATTCAGAGACATCTCTCCGGTTCGACCGAACTTCAGATTCAATTCTCTATACTTAACGCCTTCTTTAAAGGCACAAACTGCTTGATGATCTGGTACATTTTCAACTGTGTGATGCAATGTGATCCACCTCTGGATGTAATCCCTCAGAGTTTCATTCGGTTTCTGCACGCAAGACCGCAATTCCGTAAGGCCTGCAGGTCACTTGCATGTTCCTTCAAATGTGGTGACAAACACTCGGGAGAGATCCTCCCAAGTGTAAATGCTGCTGGGTGCTAACTGATTCAGCCACGCTCTGGCCGAGCCTTCTAACATGAGAGGCAGGTGCTTCATGGCTACCTCATCGTTCCCACCGCCAATCTGGACAGCCACTCGGTAATCTTCGAGCCAAGTATCGGGCTTGGACTCACCGTTGAACTTACTAACTCCAGTCGCCAACCTGAAGTTGGGAGGAATTACAGCGGCTCTGATGGCTCGACTGAAACACTCCGGCCCTGAAACATGTACTCTACTACTGGTAGGCGCATCTCTGTCGTGGCCTTCTCGGTGAGCTCTATTCCTGTCGACCAAACCTTGAACAAGAATGGATCTCGCATCAAAGCCTGGTTCCCTGGGGTCGACTGGAATTCTCCGCCCAACACTATGAGGGCGTCTGTCCACCTGCTGTCGAGGCACATATGATCCACTCCTTGGGGGAGGGGTTGGCACTCGACGTCGATCATCACGATCGAATCGGTGATCATACTGCTCATTCCTTCTGTACTGATCACGCCGGTCTCCACGTCCCTCACGTCTCGGAGGCGATCTTGGGCTGTGAGCCGACTGGACTGTATCCGCTGCAACGGATCGACTGTGGATCTTGTTCCGCGACTGAGAAACAGCGGAATTCTGGTCTCCCGCTGCCCGGAGCAACGCTCTGATTTGCAACAAGCCTCTGCCAACCTCTGACTGGGAGGGCTGAATCGACTCTGCTATACGGGCCGCAGCCGCCAAATTCTGAATCGGAGTACGATATACCTGCGGGGGCGGAAAGAGTTGACGTCGACTGGATTCTGGAGCCCGTTGACGCGCTCGCCCGTCGAGTATTCGCTGGAGATTCTCCAGTCGAGTGCGCTCGGCCAAGTTAGCCAAGCGCGCGTCCTCCAAGGCTCGGGCCTCGGGGGTTTCTCCAATGATAGGAGTGTGGAGTGCATCCATGTTCCGGCGGCGAAGTTCCTCCCGCTGCAACGACATGAGAGGCTCGGGGAGATACTCCTCATGAGGACGCGACGGGTCGCCCCCATCCGCGCCTCCGTCAGCGCGGGGGAAACCGGGAGGACTGTGTGGCCCATCGATCACCAAAACCTCTGCAGCTGGGTCACTGCTGTCGCATTCGGATGCGGTCTCTGCGGAGCCAGTCGACAGGTCGAACAGGCCGTAGAGGGATTCGTCGGGCTCGATTGCCGCGACTTGTGGGGTGGCCGACTGGCGGGCCACCGCATGCCTCACCCACCTCTGAAGCCTCGACCGACCGGAGCGCTTGCGTCGGCGAGAAACAGGGCGGGGAGATGCCACGGGAGCCGACCGATACTGGGTCGACGGCTGCCGTAGGAGGACACCACGGACGCATGCGCGAAAGTGCGTCGCCCCGCGGAAGGGGAGCGCGTCGACGTCAAGTGGAGCCTCCTGAAGCCAAGCGGAGTCGTCGGCGATGAACGTGAGTGCGCTGAGGCAGATCTCGCGGCCCTCCACCAAAGCTCCGCCCGAAACCATGATCAAGGAGATCGGAAAAAATCGCAACTTCTCAAACTAGGCGCTAAGACTCCTAGCCCCAAGGTGGGCGCCAACTGTCATGGTTCTAACTCTAACAGTGATGTAGGGGGGTATGTATGGAGAGGCTAGATCTTAGATATGGAGGAGTTGTAAGCACACGAGGATTACGAGTTCAGGCCCTTCTCGAAGGAAGTAACAGCCCTACGTCTCGGTGCCCGGAGGCGGTCGACTGAATTATGTGTGTATGAATAACAGGGGTGCCAACCCTTGATACTGAGGAGGGGGTGGCTTATATAGAGTTCGCCAGGCCCCTCCAGCCCTCAGTAATGCAAGGTTTAAAGTACATTAAGACTGGGGTTTACTGGTAACGCCCCTAATAAAGTGCTAGGATGACCATAAAAGCTACTTAATGACCGACCGTTTGCTTGCAGGGTGACTTTAGATCTCCTGGCAGTCGAGTGGTTGAAATTTGGTCGAGTGATTGCTTCATGGTCGAGTGTCTTGAATCTGTCGAGTGGGATACCTCCAAGTCGATTGAAAGGTGACTTCTTCTAGGGATGTCCTTGGGTAGGGTACTTAGGACAGGTCCATGCCCCTATCCTAGGTACATAGCTTCATCAACCCCTGGTCCAGGACACCATCATATGTCATTGACAAATAATAATTTTTACAACTTATGACCACATCTTGATTACTCGAGTGTGTTCGGTCGTGTGTCATTGTGTTGCGGGTAAGGGGAGGAAGGAAATGATAGCATGTGCGGGGTGTTTAGGTGTCCACACATTGATATGCACACATTTGAAGGTATCTCAAGAATGATGTTCAAAATAGTTGCGTCGTCACGTTGCCCTCTTGTTGCTGGGGTATACTGGATGCATCGGCGTACAAGGAGGACACTGTTGCAACCGTTTGGTTCTTTCCAGAAGAGGACACTTTGTGACGACAAAACGAATCATGAAAACTAAAGCAAGTTCCATTTACTAGGCCGAAGCTGATGGCAGTTGTCTGTGTGTGAAAGTCCAGGCTCTTCAACTATGTATATGCTTCAGATAGGAGCCACCCATACCAAAACCAGAGAAGGTACAAGATGAAAAACTCATAATCGAATTAAAAACCATCACATGGATTTTATAAAGAAGCCAACATGAATATATTTTTCTAACCTACGAAACCTCCTTACCTCGGTTGCCTCTTCCGAGTTCGATGATGATATCTCATCATTGCAGTACTTTCGACCTAAGACGGCACCGACAACAGGTATCTCACCCACAGTTGGACGTTCTCCTCATGGTACGCATATCGACTTCTCCCCGCTGAGACCCAACTCGACCACAACGCACACTTTATTTGGTCCTCCAAGGTACCTATGAAGATACAGATCTTCAGGTGGCTACTATTCCGAGATCGTCTCAACTAGGAGGCTAACGTACTTCGCAAGAGTATCGTCCACGACTGTGCCTACCTCACCTGTGATGACCCCTTCGAGACGTGCTATACCTAGTAGTTGTGCATTTCTGAACATGCCTAGCATTGCATGCGCCAACTTTCTTCGACCTTATATGGGAGCGACTAGTATAGAATCTGAGCTTATAGTGCAAAAATAGAAAAAAGTGACATGGGCCGTCGGATTAGAAATCGATGGCACATATTCTGGGGTGTGGGATCTGTACTCACGGTCACAAAAGTTTGTGCAGAAAGGTCCCCCGATTCTGAATAATTATGTGCAAACGACTGAACCCTCTCACACATCTCCGTTCTCTTTACCGGCTGTGGCGGCGATCCAGATCCGGCGGGAGGCCGCCGCCGTGCATGGCCCCTCCCCTAACTACTCCGCCACCCAGGCCGTCTGGATCCACCTCCGGGCACCCCGACGTCGCGCTCCACATCATCGTCTCGGCCACATCCAGCTCTGCCACGGTCTGCTCCACAGGAGCACCACCCGACCTTCACCGTGCTGGACTATATGACGGGTTGGTGACTGGTCGGAAGTCCCACATCACGGACGTGTTCGCGATGACGCAGATCGACGGCCGCATGTGCCAGGTCCTCGATCACCATGGTGAGGGACTCATTATGAGATGATGCTTATGTTCTTTGAATTCCTATTTTATTACATTTTTTGGTTTTTTAATTGTTAGCTTCCTATATGCGTGTCTATGTTTGATCTATTCATTCTGGATCCAGCAATAGCATGCTGATTAGTGCATGATTTAGTTGTGGTAATGTGTATTCTACTGGCTGATGACAAGCTTGGTGTATCACTGTTGAACTGCTTTCCAATCAGCCAAAGTGATGGAAATTTGAGCTTCCCCAGTCCAGGGGTTATTTAGACTTGCTCTACTGTTAAATAAACCGAAACACTTCCAGAGTTCTTTAGATGTTTTTCCCTTCTCTGTAGCAACTAGTAAGACATTGGTTTTATATAAAGGAAACCAGAGAGGGGGGCTCTCTTTTTTTCTTCAAAAGAAAGCTGTGATACTGTATCAAAAAACACACAGGTCTAAAGATTACACAAACTAAAATTGGCCATCATTACCATCTCCTTTAACCATCTTAAACAATGCCCAAACTCTTGATTTTCTATACAGAAAGGGAATATGTACCAACTACCAATACTTCACACAATAGATACTTGTCCATGTTTATTAGTCAAGTTTTGATCTTGGTCAAGTACAATGTTATTACTCTGTTAAAAATTGGCGCTGATGCTCTAGTAAGTCTGACAAGCAAGTCATATTGGGATGTATGAGATGTGACAATAGACTTCTAGCTTTATATGCTCCACGGAAATGCATCATTTGTATGATAGCGGTGTTCCGTGATGCAAGGACATGCTCTAAGAATAATATAACACAAGAGTGGAGGTTTGCACTTCTTGCTTTGAAGACTACCATTTATGCACGCCATCAAATTATTTGTTTACTATTGATTTAGAATAATAATTTGCATCTGTCAAACATTCATAAAGTATGTTCTTCAGCTCATAAGTTTGAGCGATGAGGGTTACTTGCCTTTAAATCAATGCTCGGTTGCAATTTTCTTATTCTATACGAGCATTCCTGAATCATACTGTTCTGGTTGATTGGAAGTCAGGTGAACTTGATATTGAACAAAACAATTAAGAGTTGGAACTTGTAACAACATCAAATTACACCTTCACTTTTCTGATGATACAAGTGATCGGTCATTGTCAAGCTTTGAATATATTTTGCCATATGGTATTCTTGTTCTTTTCTCTTCACTGGTCTGCCATACGTTTTTGTGATGCAGCATTCTAACAAGGCTCCACTCATTTATTGTAAGATGTTACATTTTCCTCATCTACCAGTTAGAAAGAAAACTTAACACCCATTCTTAATTGTGAAGCACACACATGATTAGGACATGAACTGTTATTCAAGCCTAGAAATTTGTATTATTAATATTAAATACTTTTTAAGCACTACACCTCTGCTGCAGGCAATTCTTTTGGGTTATTCTATTGATGTTGGTATTTCACTTGCAAAGGATGTAGCACTCTGGTCAATGTTTTCAGTTCTGACAATGACAATCTTACTTAATTTTCATGCTAGTCACCTAAATGTACTATTCTAGTGGTTAAAGTACAACATATATGCTTGTTACAGCTTGCTCTGTTTTTCTCCCTTACAACCATTTAGTCTACCAACGATCATAATTATTTTCAATTTCTTTCCTTCTGATGTGAACTATAATTTTTTTTTCATTTGTCTTCATTTGTAGATGGATGATGCTTTAACAACCAGAAGCATCAGGAGTACATATGGAGAGAAGAAGCGCTTAGCATAGGCTTCCCTTGCTTACAATTGCAGGAGCAAAACTCATTTGTCTGCATGATAATTTAAATCCTTTGTTGTCGGTCATGTGCTATAAATGGTCCTGTCATGTTAATCAGGCCATGTATATGGATCAGAGTGGACCAGAAATAGAATACCTTGTGAAATTCATTTTCGCCATCCTATTGAGATGTGGGTGTTTATTACTAGAGAAGCTTAATGTTGACTTTAATTTAGTGTTGCATAATAGTTATAAATGAATTTAGTAGTTTTCTTGTTTAATTGCTAGAGCCCTCTACATTTATCAAGATATATGTTCATTGTATTTACTTCAATCATTTCGATCATTGCGGCATTTCTGTTGCTTGGCTGTGAAGATCAAGCAACAAGACTGGCAAATATAGTTTGTAATAAGTTTAGAAGGTGCTCACCAAGTCTGGAATAAATTATTATTTTTGCCTTGAGGGACAGTTTTCTTTCTGCCATATCTGTTTTGTTTTCTAAACATAAGTTTGGCCTGTACATTTAGTTCTTAATTTTTAGAGAGAACATGTACGTTGAGTTGTGCTTGAACCTTGAAGGGGATGGGTCAACTTTCTCACGTACTGAAATATTGACAAGCTTCTAGGGGGATGACATCAACGTTGTGCTAATTTGGAAATGGACGAGTGACTTGAGGTTGTAACTGTAAAAGTCATGTTTTATATTCAAGTGTTGGTAGGGGGGTTTTCGTGAAATGGACATTAAGTGGGAACATGCCCCTCCACCAGAATTTGTACCATTGATCTCTGATCCAGTGGCTCAGGTTGCTTTTTCTATTTTTGCACTGGAAGCTCAGATTCTATACTAGTCACTCCCACCTTATATGGGATGTGCAATACCCCGCAGGCCTCGACCACGACATTTAGGCAACAGTAGCCCTCGCCATCCTATGGAAGGTTTGGGACACCCACTCAGGTTTTCTGATAATTAGAAACATTATCTCTGATTTTTCATATTGGATCCGTAGGTTTAGATCACAATAACACAAGATTGATACCATGTCACGCTGTATGTACCTCTCCTCGTCCGCTATCGCTAATCTATAAACTACCTTTTTAAGTAATGATCAAAAAATAAAGAAAATAGTGCCATCTTGAAAGAAAACAAAAATGCGGCAAAGCATGGTCTCCTTCTAACAACAACACCCCCCTCACCCCATTCAAATATAATATAAGATGTTTTTACAGTTCAAATTAAACTACAAAAACGTCTTATATTTTGCTACAAATGTAGTACTAGTTCTTGACGCCCCATGACTCGCCGAGCAATTCGCCCCTTCGCCGCTGTCGCAGTGAACGTTCGCTGCGGGGGACTAGGAAAATTCGCTGGCATTTCTGGGGCATGACGTGGTAAATGGTCTGCGCGTTTGAACCGTTGACCCCCAAAATGCAACGATTGCCAGAACAAAGCACAGGCTCGCGTACGTACCTCCTCCTGCCCTGCCGTGGCTGGACCGCTGGCGGAGACCTGGACGACGGCAGCCTCCTCATCGGGCCACCGGACGTGCCGGCGACGCCCGCCCCCGCGCACATCGTATGCTGTGGCGCCACTCGCGCACCGAACACGCCGGCCGGCATGTGGAATGGCTCCTTCCGGTGGGCCAAATGCGCCGGAGTCTCTCCGAGAAACTGGCTAGCGCCGCCTTCGCCCGTGCTGCCCAGGCGCAGGATGTCCATCGGCCCGGCCTCGAGCTCACGTGGCGCGGCTGCGGCCACGTCGCCCACGCCGTACTGCTGCAGCATGCAGATGGCTCTGTTGTAGGCATGGACAATGCCGTGGCAGCGTGCGGCGATGTAGGCCGGGCCGTTCTGGGTGGCCTGGAGCTCACCCATGAGCTCGCCGGCGAGCCGGAACGCCTCGCTAATCTGCGACAGCACGTCATCCATCCCTCCAAGATCGTCGCGGCTAATGGAGAGGAGGACCACCTCTCGTGAATGTGGTGCAAGGATGAATTTGTGATGTGTGTACGAGGTTAAGCAAAGTGAGCGCAAGATTTCGTGTCACGCGTATGAGCTGTATAAGTAAGGGCACCACCCCCGACCATATACTACTACGAAGGAAACAGCGTGGCACGTACATCGTTAGCAGGCTGCAGCGGGTACGAAAGAGAGAACGGGTCTTTGGTCATCCTGGGGACTAGATTAATTACTGGCTTAATGTTGGTTATTGCCTGGTCGAGCAGTCATTTTCTAACTAGTCTTGCATGGTTGGGTCGTGGGGAAGACCATGAAAGTTGAAAAGGGCATTCTACACGGAAGGATCTTGATTCCAGCCTCTGTTTTCCTTCCCTCCTTTGCCCAAGGACTGCTTCTTTAAAGTGTTTTTGCCGTCCACTTTGTTCAACCTTTTCGTTTGAACATTCTCGCAAATTCAAAAGACCGACCGACGCGGATGTCATCACCACTCGTACATACTTCTCGTTTGGGGTAGATTAAAGGTAAGCAGTCATTTATTTTAGAGACATTGTGATTGTGCATTATGAATCTCTCTACACTTAGCCATCTTCAACGCGAACTCTCAAACCATCCGCAACCGTCCGGACTCGACGTGTTTTATCATCCAACACATTCATGTATTGGTCCGCTCAACAGTCCAGAGGTCATTTTTATAGCAAGCCGAAAACAAATCAGGGGAGGGGGGAGCTTTGCAAGCGTCTGACAACCCTGTTGTCGGAGGAAATAACCATGGGTAGTCAAGCCGGCTCCCCCTGGCCCTTTTGAAAAAATTATTACGAGCCCATCCGGCCCTCAAGAATCCAAGACATGGGGCCGCCTTCCCCTCAGCCTTCATGAAAAAAGTCGCGGGAGGGCCGACTCCAAGAAGCCGGCTTCCATAAAGCGGTCAAGATCGTACCCACGAAGTCTGCACCCACATAACGGCGATGTGACGGGGCGTGGCTACAGTAAAGCTTGCCACCCCCGAATCCCGGAGCACGCCTGGCACAGTGCGCCGTACGGGTGGCCATGACCCGTCTGGCGCGGCACTGTTGCCACGATGACCCTGATGTCATCCACACCCTGATGTCATCCACGACGGGCCGCCAGAGTGGCCCACGGGCGGTGGGCCCCTTCAGGCAGAGAGACACCCGAAGGCGGCCCGGCCTCCCCAGTCGGCACCAAGACAGAGCCAGCTCTCCACAGCCGGTTTGCCACCCCCTCGAAGGGGGCACCCCATTAAGGAGACAAGACGCGGTGAGGCTACAGCGATCACCGCGGACGGACGGCACTGTAGCCACGCCCACCTCGGCGAAGACCTTCATCACCAGGATTGAGCAACAGTAACCAGCCGCCGACAAGGCCCTGGACAGTGGGGCCTGCCTGTCGACCAAGGAGCCGGCAGCCGGCGGGCCCACCAGCAGCCGGCGCAGAAGCCGGCAGTGTAGACACAGACGGCTGGGCCCCAGCCCAGCCGGATTACCATTGTATCCCCGGGGGTGGGCCTATATAAACCCCCCTGGGGCACCCATGCAAAGGGTTGATCCCTGCTAGTTTTAAACACCACATAGGGAGGAGAAGAGAGCGGGCGAGTGCCCTTCTTCCTCCTCTCGCCAAATAGCTCAGGAGCATCGTGTAGCTACTGTTCATCTAGTGATCATGCGGAGACCCCGCAGAGCAGCAGTAGGGGTGTTATCCCACGGAGAGCCCCGAAACTGGGTAAGATTCGCCGGCGTGCATGTCTTCGCCTTATCCCGCTTCCAGGTACCGGCGACGTCTTACTGGCTCCCACAATGATAAGCCACCCGTTGGCATATGTCGCACCTACCACCCGTCGCACCTACCACCCTAAATTTGGCGCCAACCGTGGGGCCAGGTGCACCGTCGTCCGGAGACCTGTTCTGGACGGGAACCTTCTTCCTCCCCGGCGAGCGTAGCCAGCCCGGCACGCCCGATGGCGCTTGCCACGACGCGCTGCAAGGCGTCACCAGCATCTGCGCAGCGAGCGGCTTCGCCGATCTCCTCGACAAGACCCTCATCTCCGACGAGCTCGCCTCCGACGCGGGCACCGACCACCTCGTCAACCTCCTTGGCCAGCTCCATGTCTCCGGCGAGCCTGCTGTGGATTTGGAGTCGGTTGGCTCCACCGACCCGATGCCTGTCGACTCCGACACGGCCTCACTCGACACCTTCCCCACCGACGTCACGATCTACAACGACCCGCTTCCTCGGGCCGATGGCTGCGACGCTGTCACCACCGAGGTGATGGTCATCGGCCACGGCGGCGCTGCCGACGAGAGCGCCCACAACGCCCCACACGCGGCGGTCCACGACTTCTCCATCCCCCTCCCGGTCGATGCCGACGCTGAAGCACTGGAGGCTCGCCGCCTCGCCCTCCTCGCGGAGGGCCGGAAGTTGGTTTCCATGAGACGCCTCGCTGAGGCTCACCGACGCGAAGCCGACCGCGCCGCCTTTGGCACGCCGCCCCCAGGCGGGCCTAGCTGGGTCGGCGTTGTCAGACAGTGCGGCGCTGTCGTTGCCGACACGTTAGGAGTCGACCGCCCAGTCTACGCCACTCCACTCGAGAACCTGCGCGCCGCCCAGGCGGCCGTAGACGAGCTAGACGGACTGGGGGCCGAAGAACTCCCCCACATGACCCGACGCATCCAGCAGCTAATCGATGCAGCCACGCAGCGGCACGAAGCCGACGCCCGCGCGGAAAGCCCTCCCCCGCGCCGAGATCATGGCGCGACGTCCCGGACGCCGACTACAGGTAGAACCCGCGCGCGGCGCGAGAAAGAGCCGGCTGCCAGCCGAAGCCAAACCCGAATCTCCATCGAGCGAGACGCAGAAGGCCACCCCCGGGCCGTGGAGTGGTGGGGCAACCCGCCTCCGCCTCGGCCCCGTGGAGAGAGATATCCCACCCCGCCGCCTGTTGCGCATCCGACTCTCAGCGGCCGGCTAGGTCGCCGCGAAGGAATCGGCGAGAACGACGCCCGCCATCGGATCGACCGCGTGGCGCGATCCCTGGCACTGGAAGAAGAAGACGATGTCGGCCCGCCTTGCTTTGGCCCCCGCATCCGCGACGAGCACTTCCCCAAAGGGTTCTCGCTCCCAAGAGACACGCCCAAGTACAACGGCTCAGTGAAGCCGGAAGATTGGTTGATCGACTACTCCACGGCGGTTAGCATAGCCAATGGCAACAGGCGCGTTGCCGTGAAGTACGTGCCCCTCATGCTGCAAGGCACGGCGTGGACCTGGCTCAACAGCCTCAAGCCATACAGCATCAACAGCTGGCTAGATTTCATAGAAGCTTTCATCCGCAACTTCACCAGCACCTACAAGCGGGCTCCCAAGCCCAGGCAGCTCTCCTTGTGCGTACAAGGCCCCGCCGAGTCTACTCGCGATTACCTCACGCGTTGGGTCGAGCTCCGCAACTCTTGCGAAGGGGTGCACGAGGTGCAAGCCATAGAATACTTCATTGTCGGGTGCCGAGAAGGCACCCTCCTCAAGCACAAACTTCTCTGCGACGAGCCGACTACCCTCGACGAGCTTCTGGACATAGCGGACAAGTACGCCACCGCCGACTCCTCAATGAAGACCGAGCTCCGAGTAGACGCGTCCGGGAAGGTACTCAACCCAGCGCCCAAGACGCCGGCTGGGGATTTCGGCCGACGCCCACACCCGAACGACCACAAGCGCAAGGGCCCTGCGCCGCCTCCCGCCAGTCGGCAGGTGGCCACAGTCGAAGACGAGCAGCCCGAAGGGCGGCCCGCGCCCAAGAAATCCAAGGGCGGCAGGCCGGCTTGGCAGCCAGCCTTCTCCTACGAGCAAACTCTCGACGCCCCGTGCAAGTTCCACAGCGGCGCGAAGCCGTCCAACCACACAACTCGGAAGTGCCATTGGCTCACCCGAATCTCCAAAGGCGAAGGGCTCGCGCCGCCTCCGCCTGCCGGTCCGCCGCCTCCGGCCCCGCAGCCGCCGACCGTTCAGCCCGCAGTTGGAGCCATGCATGATGAGTTCCCCGACGAGCATGCCGCCTATGTCGTCTTTACAAGCCAGCCCGAAGACCGGCGCAGCAAACGCCGAGAGCACCAGGAAGTCAGCATGGTCTCTGCCAACCCCGCCGAGCACATGCACTGGTCAGAAAAAACCTATCAGCTGAAGCCGGGCCGACCACCCAGAGGTGATGCCATCTCCCGGCTCTTATGCGTTGGTCCTGGATGCCACCTTTGCAACGGACAGACGCGCCGCCCGTTTCTCCCGCGTGTTGATAGACGGCGGGAGCAGCATCAACATCTTATACCGTGACACCCTGGAGAAGCTGAACGTCAAGACGAAGCAACTCATGCCTACTCGGACAGTGTTTCATGGCATCGTACCCGGCCTGTCCTGCGCCCCCATTGGCAAGATCAAGATTGATGTACTCTTCGGGGACAAGGAGCATTTCCGCCGGGAAGCGATCTGGTTTGAAGTGGTGGACCTAGAGAGCCCCTACCATGCATTGCTTGGCTGACCTGCCTTGGCCAGGTTCATGGCGGTTACCCACTATGCATACCTCAAGATGAAGATGCCGAGCACCAAGGGCGTCATCACCATAGTCGGCGATTACAAGAAGTCTTCCGAGTGCGCGGCATCCAGCAGCCGGCTGGCCGAGTCCCTTGTGATTGCCGAAGAGAAGAAGATGTTGGATCGAGTCGTGGCCATGGACGGCAAACAGTCGGCCCTGTCCCCCGATCCCAAGGAGTATGATGCCCAAGGATCTTTCCAGCCGGCCAAGGAGACGAGGAAGATACCTCTTGACCCCGAGCACCCAGAGAGGTTTGCTGTCATCGGGGCAAACCTAAACAGCAAATAGGAAGGCGAGCTCGCCGATTTCCTCCGTGAGAATCGGGACATCTTTGCATGGTCCCCCTGAAGGAAATATGCCCTAGAGGCAATAATAAAGTTATTATTTATTTCCTTATATCATGATAAATGTTTATTATTCATGCTAGAATTGTATTAACCGGAAACATAATACATGTGTGAATACATAGACAAACAGAGTCTCACTAGTATGCCTCTACTTGACTAGCTCATTAATCAAAGATGGTTATGTTTCCTAACCATAGACAAAATAGTTGTTATTTGATTAACGGGGTCACATCATTAGTTGAATGATCTGATTGACATGACCCATTCCATTAGCTTAGCACCCGATCGTTTAGTATGTTGCTATTGCTTTCTTCATGACTTATACATGTTCCTATGACTATGAGATTATGCAACTCCCGTTTACCAGAGGAACATTTGGGTACTACCAAACGTCACAACGTAACTGGGTGATTATAAAGGAGTACTACAGGTGTCTCCAAAGGTAGATGTTGGGTTGGCGTATTTCGAGATTAGGATTTGTCACTCCGATTGTCGGAGAGGTATCTCTGGGCCCTCTCAGTAATGCACATCACATAAGCCTTGCAAGCATTACAACTAATATGTTAGTTGTGAGATGATGTATTACGGAACGAGTAAAGAGACTTGCCGGTGATGAAATTGAACTAGGTATTGGATACCGACGATCGAATCTTGGGCAAGTAACATACCGATGCCAAAGGGAACAACGTATGTTGTTATGCGGTCTGACCGATAAAGATCTTCATAGAATATGTAGGAGCCAATATGGGCATCCAGGTCCCGCTATTGGTTATTGACTGGAGACATGTCTCGGTCATGTCTACATTGTTCTCGAACCCGTAGGGTCCGCATGCTTAAGGTTACGATGACAGTTATATTATGAGTTTATGCATTTTGATGTACCGAAGGTTGTTCGGAGTCCCGGATATGATCACGGACATGACGAAGAGTCTCGAAATGGTCGAGACATAAAGATTGATATATTGGAAGCCTATGTTTGGATATCGGAAGTGTTCCGGGTGAAATCGGGATTTTACCGGAGTACCGGGAGGTTACCGGAACCCCGCAGGAGCTATATGGGCCTTAATGGGACATAGTGGGAAAATAGGAGAGGCTGCCAGGGCTTGGGCCGTGCGCCCCTCCCCCCTAGTCCGAATAGGACAAGGAGAGAGGGGGCCGGCGCCCTCTTCCTTCTCTCCCTCTCTTTTCCACCTTATGAATCCTATTCCAACAAGGATTGGGGGAGAAGTCCTACTCCCGGAGGGAGTAGGACTCCTCCTGGCGCGCCATATGTGGCCGGCCGGCCTCCCCTCTTGGTCCTTTATATACGGAGGCAGGGGCACCCCAGAGAGACACAAGTTGATCCACGTGATCTATTCCTTAGCCGTGTGCGGCGCCCCCAGCCACCATAGTCCTCGATAATATTGTAGCGGTGCTTAGGCGAAGCCCTGCAACAGTAGTACATCAAGATCGTCACCACGCCGTTGTGCTGACGGAACTCTTCCCCGACACTTTGCTGGATCGGAGTCCGAGGATCATCATCGAGCTGAACGTGTGCTAGAACTCGGAGGTGCCGTAGTTTCGGTGCTTGATCGGTCGGATCGTGAAGACGTACGACTACATCAACCAAACGCTTCCGTTGTCGATCTACTAGGTATGTAGATCACACTCCCCCCTCTCGTTGCTATGCATCACATGATCTTGCGTGTGCGTAGGAAATTTTTTTGAAATTACTACGTTCCCCAACACCCCCAAGGACATGCCGGGTGTTTCGAAGGAATTCGCCGAGCACAAACTACACGTCCGAGAAGACGCAAAACCAGTCAAACAACCCCTCCGCCGACTGTCGGAGGAGAAAAGAAGGATTGTGGGAGAGGAGATAGCCCGGCTTCTGAAAGCCGGCTTCATTATGGAAGTTTTCTTTCCAGAGTGGCTTGCCAACCCGGTCCTCGTATTAAAGAAGAACAATAAGTGGCGCATGTTCATAGACTACACGAGCCTCAACAAGGCCTGCCCCAAAGATCCCTTTGCCCTGCCGAGGATTGACCAAGTGATAGACTTCACGGCCGGATGCGAGCTGTTGAGTTTCTTGGATGCTTACTCAGGATACCACCAGATAAAGTTAGATCCGGCTGACCGCCTGAAGACTGCCTTCATCACGCCATTTGGAGCCTTCTGCTACCTGACTATGACATTCGGCTTGAGAAATGCCGGTGCCACTTTTCAGCGTTGCATGTAGAAGTGCCTCCTCAAGAAGCTCGGCAGAAACGCCCACGTCTACGTAGACGAGATTGTGGTGAAGACGGAGAAGCGCGGCACCTTGCTGGAAGACCTCAAGGAAACATTTGAGAACCTATGCCAGTTCCAAATCAAGCTCAACCCCGAGAAATGCGTGTTCGAAGTGCCAGCCGGCCAGCTCCTAGGCTTCCTGGTCTCCGAACGCGGCATCGAATGCAACCCGGTGAAAATCAAGGCCATTGAGAGAATGGCGATTCCCACCAAACTTCGAGACATCCAGAAGTTTACCGGATGCTTGGCCTCCCTGAACCGCTTCATCAGCCGGCTCGGAGAGAAAGCTCTCCCCCTCTACCGCCTTATGAAGAAGACCACTCACTTCGAGTGGAATGACCAAGCCGACCAAGCTTTTCACGAGCTGAAGAAGATGCTGGCCACACCGCCGGTCCTGGCGGCGCCGACTGAGAAAGAGCCCATGCTCCTCTACATTGCCGCAACCAGCCGGGTGGTCAGCACCGTCATCGTAGTCCAACGCCCAGAAGAGGGTCGAGCCCAGCCGGTCCAGAGGCCGGTGTACTATTTGAGCGAGGTACTGTCTACCTCAAAGCAGAACTACCCGCACTACCAGAAGATGTGCTATGGCGTGTACTTCGCCGCCAAGAAGCTGAAGCCCTACTTCCAAGAGCATCCCATCACGGTCGTATGCACCGCCCCGCTTACCGAGATCATAGGCAGCCGGGATGCATCCGGCCGGGTGGCGAAATGGGCCATCGAGCTGGCCCATTACACGATCTTCTACCAGCCTCGCACCGCCATCAAGTCCCAAGCATTGGCCGACTTCCTCGTCGACTGGGCCGAGACCCAGACCTACCGCCGGCTCCCGACTCCACTCATTGGCGCATGCACTTTGATGGGTCCAAGATGCGCACCGGCTTGGGAGCCAGCATCGTCCTCACCTCTCCCAAAGGCGACAAGTTCAGATACACGCTGCAAATTCACTTTGCCGCCTCCAACAATGTGGCCGAGTACGAGGCACTCATACACCGGCTCTGGCTTGCCAAAGAGCTCGGCATTCGCCGGATCCTATGTTATGGCGACTCGGACTTAGTGGTCCAGCAATCATCCGGCGACTGGGACGCCAAGGACGCAAATATGGAAAGCTACCGCTTCCTCGTTCAGCAGATCAGCGGGTACTTTGAAGGATGCGAGTTCCTCCACGTACCAAGAGCCGACAACGAGCCAGCTGATACCCTGGCTCGAATAGGCTCCACTCGGCAGGCAATACCAACCGGTGTCTCTTTGCAACGCCTCCTCAAGCCGTCTATCAAGCCGTCTCCAGAGTCTGATTCCATCTTCGTGCCGCCTGACCCCGACGCGGCCGGGTCCGGCTCGAAGAACCAAGCAGGTGACCCGGGGACTTCGATAGTCAGCCCGAGGACGTCAGTAGGCGCCTCGGGGACTTCCGTAGTTACACTCGACCCGGGGACTGCCACAGCCGGCTCAGGGACTGCGGTAGTCGGCCCGGGGACTGCTCCAACACAACAGGCGGCGGCCGACTCCAGCGTTTGACCACCCAGCCCGCCCGCGCTGGTCACAGTAGCCGTGTTGGCAATAGAAGAAGTCGCAGCTCCATTATGGGCTCAGTCCATCCTCAACTTCCTAATAAACCAAGATCTGCCGGCTGACGAAACAGAGGCAAGACAAGTCCAACGCCGAGCCGGAGCATACACAATCGTCAACAGAGAGCTCGTCAAGCGCAGTGTCACTGGAGTCCTCTAGCGATGCATCGAGCAAGAGAAGGGCATCGCAATCCTCAGAGATATCCACCAAGGAGAATGCGGCCACCATGCGGCCTCAAGATCACTCGTCGCCAAAGCCTTCCGCCATGGTTTCTTTTGGCCGACTGCTTTGGATGACGCCAAGGAGTTAGTTAAACATTGCAAAGGGTGCCAACTTTTCAGCTCCAAGCAACACATGCCGGCTTCAGCACTCAACACCATTCCCCTCACTTGGCCCTTCGCCGTTTGGGGACTGGACATGGTGGGCCCATTCAAGACGGCGCGCGGCGGCATGACACATCTGCTTGTCGCTGTGGACAAATTCACCAAATGGATTGAGGCAAAGCCGATCAAGAAGCTGAATGGGCCGACTGCCGTGACATTCATCGCAGACATAACAACTCGGTACAGCGTGCCACACAGCATCATCACCGACAATGGCACGAATTTCGCCAAGGGAGCCTTGGCACATTTCTACGCGACGCAAGGCATCCGGCTGGACTTAGCTTCCGTTGCCCACCCGCAGTCAAACGGCCAGGTCGAGCGAGCCAACGGCCTCATCCTTTCCGGCATCAAGCCCCAACTGGTCGTACCACTGGAGCGTTCAGCCGGCTGTTGGCTCGATGAGCTGCCGGCCATCCTCTGGAGTCTGCGCACTACCCCAAACAAGTCAACCGGCTTCACTCCTTTCTTCCTCGTGTATGGTGCCGAGGCGGTCATCCCAACCGACATCGAGTTCGATTCACCTCGGGTAACCATGTACATGGAGGCGGAAGCTAGGGAAGCACGAGAAGACGGCGTCGACCTGCTGGAAGAGGGTCGGCTGTTAGCCCTCAGCCGGTCTGCCATCTATCAGCAGGGCCTGCGCCGCTACCACAGCCGGAAGGTCAAGCCAAGATCATTCCAAGAGGGCGATCTTGTGCTCCGATTGATCCAGCGAACAACCGGCCAGCACAAGCTCTCGGCCCCTTGGGAGGGCCCCTTCGTCATCAGCAGAGCTTTAGGCAACGACTCTTACTACCTAATCGACGCGTAGAAGCCGAAGGCACGAAAGAGAGACGACTTCGGCAAGGAGTCGGAACGACCATGGAACGCCAACCTCCTCCGAAGATTTTACAGTTGAAATACAGTATGTATCACGCTATCTTTTGTATTAAGTACGAGACAATAGGCCCCCCGAGGAGAGCTCGGGGACTACCATCTTTTATCTATGAATGAAGAGTATCATGCTTATGACCTTGTCATTTCATTTACTTTTTTCATCCGGCACCGGGTTCGACTAGTCGGCCCGGGGACTGACCGCCTTGCGTTATATTAGAAGTACTACCCGCGGTCAGACAAGTAGTGTGCCGGCACCCAAGCCTTCTCTTGCCAAAAGTCGCAGTTCGAAGAACCGGCTGTCCGGCTGGCAACAGTTAAAGGCAGGAAAGGACGCCCACACGAAAAACGGCTAGGGACTAACCGACTAATATAACAAAAGCCGGTTTTTCTACCAGAGTAGCCGGCCGGCCGGCTTCCATTCACCTCACTTCAGTCTAAAAAAGCTCGAGTACTTACCTCCCCAAAGGGGAAGGCGGCAAAGGAAACAGCCTAAGGACAAAAAGCATACGTAAATGGAAGCCAAACACGCACACAATAATATTTACATAAAAGACCTTCAAAAGGCCAGCATTCAACATAGTTTGAATACACCCCCAGTGGGTGGAACTGCGCAAGTTTAATAAAATTGTTCAAAAGGCAACAAGCAGGAAAAAACAAGGACGGCAGATTAAGCCAAGGGAGCGACTGGCGAGTCGGGCAGGTCGGTGGAGACGGCAGTGCCGGCTGGAGGAGTGGCCGGCTGGCGAACCTCGGCATGATCACCGCCTCCCGCAGAGGGCGCGCTAGCACGCGCCTTGTTGCTGGAGGCACGATCGGGCTGAGGCTGGCTGGCCGCTTCACCGGCCGGCTCAACGTCTTCGCCCTCCTCTCCTTTGTCGTCTTCACCTTCATCGCTGGAGGCGATCTCCTCTACCGAGTCCTCACCCGCTGCCGGGTTCAGCCCGAACCACTCCTCCGGCTGGGCAACATCGTTGTCATTAATTTCAGGAGCGAAGATGCTGATATCAGTGCACTCGGCGATCGTCGAGGCGCGCTGAGCGATAGCCGGCCGCACCTCCTCCAGCTCTTCGTCGGCCTCCAGCCGCCAGGTGCGCAGTTGGTCCAGGTTCAGCCCCGGATACCAGGCTCGGACGAACTCCAGCGCCCACCCAGCTCCAAGCCGGGTTGCCGATGCCTTCCAGGCCTCGAAGCGGCCAACCGCAACCTCCAGCCAGTCGGTAGTCCAACTTGGGGTGCGGGGAATCGTCTCGCTTGGCCAGAGGGCGGCCAACACCTGCGCCCCGGCGCGCTGGAGGCGGCGGAGCATACGGTGAGCCGGCTGCAGCCGGGCTTGGACCGCCAAGAGTTGCTCCTCGAGCGTCCGGCCCGCGCCCGGCGCGATTTCAGCCCCCGCCTGCCGGCGCGCCTCGCAGTGGGCCTCAATGGTTTGGGCGGCAAAGACGGAGTAGCCGGGAAAGTAGTCTGCACGGAGAACAAAAAGCAGCACAAGTCGGAATACAAATCAGGGATCAAGGGGCAAGCAAGGAGTGAAGAAGGTGGCTTACCATCGATCAGATCCTTGATACGACCGAAGCCCTCGCTCAATGCCTGCTTCGCCTCAGCCCAGCCCGCCACTTCGGTCTCGAACTCGGCCCTCAAGGCGTTCTCGCTGTCCTGAGCTTCCTTCAGAGCCGCCTTGTGGCTCTCCTCCTGGTCGGCCAACTTCTTGGCCAGGCGGTCATGCTCCAGGACCAAGGCGTTGTACTCGGCTTCCTTGGCGCGAAGGGTGGCCTGGGCCCCGCTGAGCTGCTCCCTCAAGTCGGCATTGGCTCCTGCAAGCATGAAGACAGGAAAAAATTAATAAGGAAGAAGTCGTCAAGGAAGATCCGACCCGGCTGCTCAGCAGTCGGCCCGAATCTCGGGGACTACACCCAGTGGGTGCGCTGACGCGCCCCCACAGGAGATGAACGAAACAAAGCATGCACTCCGGCTGCTGGTCAGATCCTCGGTTCTCCGACCCAGCTCCTGAGCCTGGGAGTTGAAGGCGGCAGCGCGGAGGTTATGATACTCCTGGAAAATCAGACAGGAGGCGAGAATAAGATAGTCGTCAAGGAAGACCCGACCCGACTGCTCAGCAGTCGGCCCGAATCTCGGGGACTACACGCAGTGGGTGCGCTGACGCGCCCCCATGGAAGAAATCAAAGAACAAAACAACCCAGGACAGAAGACTCACCCAGATGACGGCCCGCGTCGCAAGGAACTCTTGGGTGTATCGCTGCAGCGAGGCGGCCTGAGCTTGAAGCCGGCTCCGGACCTCCTGGGCCGCCACGTTCAGCTCGCCCGTCCCCCCGCTGGGGGTCCACTCGGACGCGCTGGTGCTGGCCGCCTCCAGGGCCTCCGCCGTCTGGCCGGCGCCCGCAGCTTGGTGCGGTTCCGGCGCGGAGGCGCCACCCCCTGCGTGCCGGCGCAATGCTGGCTGCACCTCGAGGCCGGCCCCTGCCTCCGGCTCGCCCCCGGCCGGCTGCTCTGGCACCGCAGCCGATTGGCCGCCTTGGCCCGCTCCGGTCGGCGCTGCCTGCGGCGCCCCCTCCACGAAGATCACGGAGCCCTCCCTCCTCTCCATCACCGGCGGGTCTTGGTCGACCTCCTCCGACGGGGGCACTGGGATGCCGGGGGCCACGGCGCGAAGGGGAACGATGAGCAGCGGAGGCCGGTTGTGCGAGGCCTCCGCCTCCGTCTCCGCGGCTGCCGCCTCCGCCCGGGCCTTGGCTGCCGCCTCGGCCTGCTCCTTCGCCGCCTGGGCGGTCCTCCGCTCCGCCGCCTCCCGCTCCTCCCGCGCCTCCCGTGCGTTCCGCTCCGTGGCCTCCCTAAGGTCGGCGCGGGGATCCACGCGGCGGGAGCCTGAAGACCCTCCAGTCGGCCCGACTACGGAGCCGCCGAGACCCCGCTCAAGGGAAAGCGGTGCCCTGTCCGGCGAGCCAAGAAAGGTTTAGAAGAGTTTCGGTCGAAAGGGATAACAAAAAGTATATATACGAGGCATTCAACGACTTACGCCGAGATCGCCTGCGGCTGTTTTACCGCCTTGCGGAAGCGGGCCGCCTTCGCGGCCGCCTCATCCCGCTTGGTCGCTGCCGTGGGAGCCTTGGATTTCTTCGGTCGGCTGCCGAAGAGGATCGACGCGGCCCGGCGCTTCTGCGCGCCGCCACAGGCAGCCGGCGCGGCAGACGAGCCCGCACCTTGATGATCAAGCGCCGGCTAGCGGCGCGGGGCGACTTCGACCTCGACATCGTCCGGCCAGTCCTCAAAGCCGGCCCCGAGCCCCGCGCCTCCGGCCTCGTCGCTTCCCCCACGATGGCGTCTTCCATGGCGGCCGCTCCCAAGTCCGGATCGTCGGCGTCGTCCACCGTGCGGTCGGCGAGGAGCTGGCGCTCTACCCCTGCGGCCCCGGTCGTCGGCGGAAGAAGAGGGTTCTGCTAAGGGCAAACCGACTGATCAGAGGCCGGCTATCATGAGGCCGGCTACCAAAGGAAGAAAGGAAGGAAAAACTTACGGCAGGCGGAGGGTTGGCGTGGGAATACGGCTCCTTGCCATATCGTCAATCCTCGGCGAGCTTGCAGTTGGAGATGTAGTTCACCATGTAAGACACCTCTGCATGAGGCATCTCCCTGGTGCTCAGCCGGCACGGGTCGAAGCAGCCGCTCATCTGACAAATCATGTGAGGCCGACCTTGGAGGGGAAGTACCCGGCGCTCCACGAAGGCGGCCACCAAGTCAGCTCCAGTCAGGCCCTCCGACTGGATCATCACCCGAAGCCGGGAGATGGCTGCGTTCCCGGCCTGAGACAACGACCTGGCCCGGTAGCTCCACGAAGGTCGCCTCCCAGCCGGCGGGCCGGCTACATAAGCCGGCAGGTTGACGTAGTCGCCTTGCTGGGCGACGTTCTTCACGTAAAAGTAAGACTTCTGCCAGAGTTTCACTGACTGGATCAGCGGGATGGGCGGGAACGGGTTGTTCTCGCCCGTCCGCCTCATGGCAATATAGGCTCCGCAGGGGGCGGGCACGCCCGCGACAACGGTGTCGAGCTTGCTCTGGAAGAATTCCCCCCAGAGCTCGAGCGTGGGGAGGACCCCGAGGAAGCCCTCGCACAGGGTGACGAAGGCCGACAGCAGCATCACCGCGTTGGGCGTGAGGTGATGCGGCTGGAGGTGGTAGAATTCGAGGAAGGCTCGAAGGAATCCGCTCGCCGGGAGGCCGAAGCCGCGCAGGCAGTGCGAGCGGAAGATCACCCGCTCGCCCTCCTCCGGTGTCGGCGAAATCTCCCTCGCCGGTGCTTGACGAACCCGCACGAAGTTCTCGCCCGGCAGGCGCCGTGTCCGGCGGAGGAACTCGACGTGGTCTTCATGGACGTTAGAGCCATCCCACAAGCTTGAGAGCGCCATGGGAGCAACGCGGCGAGGAGCAAGACGATGCGACGGCGGAACGGCGCAGCAATGGGTGGCAGCGGCGGCGGAAAGAAGAAGGAAGGCGAGGAGGGGCGGAGCGAGGGAGAGCGTGCGAGCCTCTGCCGCTCCCTCTCCTCCCCCTACTTATAGACCGGCGCGGCGGAGCCGAGGAGGCGCGGCGTGGGGGAACGTGGGGATCAACTGCGCCCACTCCCCCACGTCCCGCGATTATTGCGCCCTGAAGACGTAATAAAATCGCCGCGCGAAGGCGAGCGGTCCGCGTGGGCCGCAGAAGATCCGCGCTTGGGCCGAGGCCTAGGAGTGGCGGGCCCGGGCCTACGGCAGCGTCCCGTCGCGCGCGTGCACCGGCAGGATTTCCTTGCCATGTGGCCCGCGGGATGGCCTGCGGTCAGCTCGCAGGTCGACCGCGCTCCAGCCTACGAGAAACGGGGCTTTCCGAAGACGGCGCGCACAAGCACAACCAACCCCTTAGGGTAGGAAGCTGACCGAGCTTCTCGTCCCTTTATTAGTTTCGAAGCTCGCCAGCTTCGGGGACTACTGTCGGAGGAAATAACCATGGGTAGCCAAGCCGGCTCCCCCTGGCCCTTCTGAAAAAATTATTACGAGCCCATCCGGCCCTCAAGAATCCAAGAAATGGGGCCGCCTTCCCCTCGCTGGCTGTTTCCCAGGCCGACTATCGGAAGGCGGCCCGACTTCAGCCTTCATGAAAAAAGTCGCGGGAGGGCCGGCTCCGAGGAGCCGGCTCCGAGAGGGCCGACTCCAAGAAGCTGGCTCCCATAAAGCGGTCAAGATCGTACCCACGAAGTCTGCACCCACATAACGGCGATGTGACGGGGCGTGGCTACAGTAAAGCTTGCCACCCCCGAATCCCGGAGCATGCCTGGCACAGTGCGCCGTACGGGTGGCCATGACCCGTCCGGCGCGGCACTGTTGCCACGGTGACCCTGATGTCATCCACGACGGGCCGCCAGAGTGGCCCACGGGCGGTGGGCCCCTTCAGGCAGAGAGACACCCGAAGGCGGCCCGGCCTCCCCCAGTCGGCCCAAGACAGAGCCGGCTCTCCACAGCCGGTTTGCCACCCCCTCGAAGGGGACGCCCCATTAAGGAGATAAGATGCGGTGAGGCTACAGCGATCACCCGCCGGACGGCTGCACTGTAGCCACGCCCACCTCGGTGAAGCCTTCGTCACCAGGATTGAGCAACAGTAACCAGCCGCCGACAAGGCCCTGGACAGTGGGGCCTGCCTGTCGACCAAGGAGCCGGCAGCCGGCGGGCCCCAGCAGCCGGCGCAGAAGCCGGCGAGTGTAGACACAGACGGCTGGGCCCCGCACCCAGCCGGATTACCATTGTATCCCCAGGGGGTGGGCCTATATAAACCCCCCGGGACACCCATGCAAAGGGTTGATCCCTGCTAGTTTTAAACACCACATAGGGAGGAGAAGAGAGCGGACAGAGCCCTTCTTCCTCCTCTCGCCAAATAGCTCAAGGAGCATCGTGTGGCTACTTGTTCATCTAGTGATCATGCGGAGACCCCGCAGAGCAGCAGTAGGGGTGTTATCTCCACGGAGAGCCCCGAAGCTGGGTAAGATTCGCCGGCGTGCATGTCTTCGCCTCATCCCGCTTTCAGGCACCGGCGACGTCTTACTGGCTCCCACAATGATAAGCCACCCGTTGGCATATGTCGCACCTACCACCCGACACTGGTCCATCCAAAAAAACCATCCCGCCTCTCATGCGCATTCCATCCAACACATGCCGCTTCCTGCACCGCATCCATGCCGGCCAAAGCATGTAGCGGCCGGCTTTGAAGCCACATGACGTGGCCGGGCGGGAGAGCAGCGGTAACCGACACGGCCTCTCGAGCGTAGCTGCTTCAATGCGGACGTCGCGTCACGAGAAACCAATTCCGGCTGATGCGCCGCATTGCAGCGGGCTGGCCATCCGTTCGCATGGCCTGGCCACGACTATATAAGCCGTGCTCCGACGATGCACATCCACACTTCCTCCTCTCTGAGCCCCTCCTCCTTCCCGAGCCTCTCCTCCTCCAGCGATGCTGAAATCTTGGTTCTCCGTGCCGGTAGGCGGCGACGGCCTGGATCTTCGTCAGGCTCATGGCGCCACCACCATCGCTCTTCGGGGCACTCGGCCTCCATGGCGGCCAACTCCTCCGGCGACGAGGAGGACCAGACGCCGCTGAAGCAGCAGCCGCGCCTCCTCTTGAGGCCTCTCTGACAGACGAGGAATTCATCCATGAGATGGAGCTGATGACGAAGCGATCGCTCCAAGAGTGTGGCCCGGCGCCGTCCTTGCCAACACATCCCATTAAGGATGAGCCACCATCCCCGCCGCGCTACCGCTTCAAGGAGGAGCCCGCATCTCCTCTTCGGTGCGTGAAGGAGGAGCTCGCATCCCCCCACACACACACACATACACACACACGTGCGCATGCGCATAACCATGGCAGCGTCCACATCAGACCAAGCATCAAACTTCAAGGAGGAGCTGGCGTCCAAATTGGGCGCCGCGTGAAGGAAGAGCTGGCGTCACCACCGCTATATAGCCGGTACACCCGGATCGACGGGCCAGCCTCGCCGCAACCGGCTCGGGCAGTTCATCAACAACTGCCACCCGTGATTGCCAAGGCGCGCGGCCGCATCCTCCACTACCTCGCTGGCGGCGGTCCCTAGAGATCATGGGTTGTCATTCCCGTCGAGGAAAGGGCGGCAAGGCAGGCGGCGCGGTATAAGCGGCGCAACGCTGCCCGTCGCTTTGCGTCCGCCAAGTCGGGCGCGGTGTCAGACTAGGTTGTCAACGACCCCGACCTCGCCGCCACCTGGGCCCTTGACCGCTCTATCACCACCGTAGAGACGACCATGAGGCGTCGCCACTGCCTTGACGGCGAGCTCGCCAAGATCAACGAGGAGTGCCACCAATGCCGGCAGGGGCAAGGCTCTACGAACATCGTTGGAATTGGCCCCGACGGCCCTCTGCACCAAGCAGGAGGAAGCGGAGCGGAGCGGCTCCTCCGCAGGCGCGAGGCAGCTACCGGACAAGGCTGCAGCAGCGGACCTGCACCCTTCTGCCGCTGTAGGGACGACGAGGACGGTACAGACGGCAATGGCGGTGCAGTCGGGCAAGACGGCCACGTGTACGATGTCATCATCCACTACAAGCTTTAGGTTTTTTCTAGTTTTTTTTTAAGTTAAACGGACGAAATATCAGTTGATCTATATAAATTATCTCCGAACATGAATGAGATGTGTCTTATTTGATGAAATTTGTTCAGTTAGTTGAAATTTGGTTTGAATTGTTTGAGGCTAGCTTTGGATGACTGCTCTCGCATCCGTGTCCGTGGACGGATGCAGTGTCCGGTTAGAGTAAGCGTTGGAGATGGCATTACCGAAGATTTCCTACAGGATGAGTTTACATGGTGACATGGAGGCCAACAGATAGGCTTGTTAGGATTCAGGGGAAGGTTAGTTGAAGTTCACGGAGGTCGGAGGTATACCTGGCCATGGGATACCCGGCCCGACTGGCCCGACCAGACCCGGCCTGGTCTTGCCCGTGGATCGGGCCTGGGCCTGAGTTTTGAGCCCGAAGCACACGTCTGGTCGGGCCTGGGCTTGGCATTTTCGCGTTTTAGGGAAGGGCCCAGCCCGAGGTCCAAGGCCCGGCGGGCTTTATCATGCATTGTCGGGTCAGGCTTGGGCCTAAAAACAGGCTTGACGGTCAGGTCAAGTCAGGCTGGGCTGGGCCTCAGTTTTCTGCCTTGGGCTTTGTTAGGCCCGGCCCGACAGATGGCCAGGTATATTAAGAGGGGATTAGTCTGTAGATCACATCCGTGGGGAATTTTTTGTAGGTTAAACAGTATCGTATTGGTCCCAGCCCGTGCAGTTCGTCACCATTCTTGTGTACCTCTATGCTCAATACGCAGGCGGTTTGAGTGTACCTCTATGCTGAATATGCAGGCAGTTCGAGCCTGTTCCGAACAAGTTTGGATTATACATGAAAAAGTCATTGCTTATCGGGACCTTTTTTATTTTCGTTGTTCATTTCAGAGTTCACAATTTAAACAATTTTCTTTTTGAGGAACTGGCAGTATAGTTGCCGATATATTAAGCAAGAGAAAACAAATATAAAGTCATTCTTATTTTACAAAAAGTTGGGGTTAAGGTTCTTGTTCGTTTTCAACATCGAAGATATAGCAGACGGATATATTTTGCTTCTTACATAAAAGTTGGAGGGAGCCAGCTTCATGCAAGGACTTGTGCTAAAAAAACTTGCATGTTGCTTCTTTCCAAAGGCTCCACGCCGTGTAAATTGCTGACGGGACAACTTTGGTTCGATCATTCCACCACTCCTGGACACAATGTCTTGGGTATTTGCGGCCAATCCAGTGTTATCAGACCATTCCGCATTCCGCAAGCAGCTCCCAAACATATCTACGTAGGGCATTTCAGAATAAGGTGCGAAGGGGATTCATCAGCTTGATCACAGAGGTTTGCATGCATCATTGTGAGGAATACCACGAATCACCAAATTGTCGTTTGTGAGGATTCTACCCTGAAGCCATGGCCACATGAAGAAATGGCACTTTGGCGATTAATGCAACAATCAACATGGAGTGTCACCAAGCCATCTTTGAGACGGACTCCAGGGTACTGAAACAAGCAATCTCAAGTCAGGACTACGACCTAGCGCCACTTGGAGCTCTGTTCCAGAAGATAAAATTTCAAATGAGAGTCGGTTTTGATAATGTAAATCTTTATGTGTGTCCAAGGTCTTGTAATAATGCAGCGCATGCCTTAGCTGCACATGGAACTAGTTTAGGGAATGACAGTTATGAAATCTGGTTAGGCCAATTCCCTAATGTTGTAATGAACTCTGTAGCTGGTGATTTAACCAGTAGTCTAATGTAATGGAATACCATTTGTTCCCTTAAAAAAAAGCTTGTTAAATCTTAAGGGGGGAACTGAACCAATGAATTGACAGTGGTACGAGGATGCAGCGCTGTACACCCGGGAGGAGTTTCAGGCCCAACTTATTGTGTCATCAGTGTCGGATTGCAAGGTTGCAGGGAGACTTGTTCAGATGCAGCCAACGCTGCGTGAGTTGCCAGAACTCCGTAATCACATATACCCTGTGCAGTCCGATCATCCATCTTTGATCGTAACTGCGTATGCAACTGAGATATTCTTGCACTGAGAAAGCTTGAAAATGCTGGGGGCAGAGAATCATAGAGCCTCGTCATCGAGCACGCGGTCATCGAGAAGCTCATACACATGCCATTGCCAACCATGACATAAGGGGAGGTCGAAAAGAGTGCCAAATCATCCTTGTACAGAGGATTTTTTTAGAAAAAGAGGATATACCCCGGCCTTTGCATCTGGACGATGCATACGACCATTTTATTAATTATTATCCACAAAGACCATACAAAATAATATATTAGTAAGTCTCAAGCCACCTGTTAGAGTACATAATGGGCCTAATAGCCTAGACTAACGGGCTAGCTTCGGTTCGATCATGTCTTCACCGCTGCCCAACCCGTCTCTTCTGCTGTCGGGATTCTCCGTCGTGCCCGCCCCCGCCATTCTCACCCTGGGGAAGGTGTCCAGGACGCTGTGGGACCTAACTCAGGCGGTCCGGGAGATCCGCCTGTTCTTGGCCGGGTCCTACCGGCCGCACCCGGCTGTGCCGCCGTGGCAGCCGCCGCACCAGGCGGCCTCCGCCGCGCTTGCCGGGCCACTGCAGCAGCCGCTCCAGCTGCCATCCACCGCCCCGCCCTGGCTGCAGTGGCAGCCGCCGCTCCTGGCGGCCTCCGCCGCTCCCGGCGCTCCGCTGCAACAGCCATCGACGGTCAGCTCCGGCCCCGCATCGATCACGCCGGCGGGAGTCCCGATGCACCAGATCATGTTCCCGCCGTTGCCATCACCGCTTCCCCAGGGTGTCCTCATCCAGTAGATCAAGTTCCCGCCGTCGCCATCACCGCTTCCGGTTTGGATCACTACCCGCCACATGTCGGCGGCAGTGAGGCCGCAGGCTGCTGCACGCGGCCTCCTAGCGTGTCGGCGTGTGCAGGAGATGTGTGGTCTGCAGCTGCCGCTCCTCCAAATTGCCCTTCGCTGCACAAAGGACCTCGATCTTGTCCGCTGCGTCGGGAATCTTGGGCATACGGTTTCCCCCATGGGCTGCGGACATGTTGTTTTCCTGCGGGCAGCGGCCTCAAAGTCCGCGACATCGGCGGTTGGGGGTGCACCCCTCCTCGTCATTCTCCATCGCAAGCCCTCCACTCTTCTCTATGCGGTGCAGACCAACAGTCGTCCGGCAGGAAGAAGGCAGCGTGTCACCGACAGAAGCGCACCGCGTAGCACCACTGCATTCCGCCGGGCGCCGCAAGGGCGCCTCTGCTGGTCGCTCTTGCGACCACTTCCAGGTGGTCATACACATGCACTACTTTTGTTTAGATGGTGTCCATGAGATCCAGGTGGTTGTACAAGTGCACGTCTGACGTGCGGATGGTGTCCATTTTTTGTTAAGGGGTCCAAAATAAATCGTCCCGGTCCATTTCGAGTTGAGAGTAATAAAACAAGCCGAGATGCAAAAGGCTTGTTTTTTGGTGTTAGTTTTGTGTTGCGTCGAGTCATGGTTATAAGTTGGTTAGGCTGCAGCTCGAGGACAAGCTGCATGTTCGGGTGGGGTGTAGTGTTAGAGTACGTAATGGGTCTAATAGCTTGGGCTGGCGGTATATCCCGTTAGTCTTAGGGTTAATTAGAGATAAGGGTTGCTTGCTTAGGGGTCAAGTAAGCCTTGCTTGGGAGTCAAGTAAACCTCTCTATATAAAAAGAGGAGATGTATCAATCTAATCAAGCAAGAATAAGAAGGAAATCCCTTTCCTCTTGCCTGGCCGTGGGCAAAAGAAGGCCCTCGGCCGGCCCTCTCACGCCCTCCTTCTAGCAGCCATAACACCACCATCTAGGCAATATCTATTGCTACTCCTATCCCTTTGATGAAGGCGTGCCGAATATTCGAGCCAAATACCAAACAGACATCGCACCAAAGCCTAGCATCTAAAGCCGGATGCCCCAGCCCAGCCACATACCGGGACTGGGTCACACACTGGACCGGCACACTCTCACAGGCTGCCACCGCCATCATCCATCAGTCCATCTCCAGAGCAGGAACTGACGCATCAACCTTGCTTGGCCTGCCGTTGACGCCACCATGGCGCCAGACAACGCCACAATCCTGCACGTGTCCGTCCACACGCGCCCGTCGCCGAACCTCCACGGCGCCATGCCGCCAAGATCCGCCGTTGGCCTTGCGTAGATCTAACACGGCTCCTCCAATAGTCCCCTCGAACCTGCACTAGCTCCAAAACGATGCCCCCAGGAAGGAGAACGACACCAAAGGCGCCGTCATCGTCCGATCCGGGAGGCCCAGATCTAGGGTTTCCCCCGGAGCATCCCGAGCATGATAACGCAAACTGCAACGACGATGCCTCAACAAGGAAACGACATCGGAGATGCCACCATCGTCCGCCATGACCAAGTCGGCGTGATTTTCATCGGCAGTCACGCCACCGGGTCGGTGTCGTTGGTCCCTTGAACCTAAGCAAACTCAAAAAACGATGCCCTCAAGAGGGACTACGATGCTAAAGCACCGCCATCACTCGATTGCAATGAGATCTAGGGTTTTCCCGGGAGTTGCCCGCGGTGTCAAGGACCCAGACAAGGGCGTATCTGCCAAGTTGTCGGCGTGCCTCACCCGTCGTCGCGTCGTCCGCAACCCGGCGACCATGGCCGGTAGCCAGCCACCGGGCCTCACGAACACATCCAACCACCGAGTCACCGACAGAGCCGCGCCGCCGCACCCTGTTCCGCCGCTGCACGCACGTACCAGGAGCACCGTGCCGACGGCATCCGCCCGCAACCACCACCGTCCCCTCCACCTCAGAGCTCGGCGACGCGTGCCGGGGCAGCGCCGCGCCGTCGGCCACCACCCGATCCCCCAGTTCGAGGGGTGACGATGCCCTAAGAGCCATGGCCCGCCGCCGCCAGATCCAAGCAGGCTTTTCCCGGGGATGCGTTAGGCAGCGGTGGATGGGTGAACACTGGGAGGCCTTGCGCCGGGGGTGATACGCCCCGCCCGAGTCCCCCTTGAGGAGGACGATGCGAGGGTTGACCCTATCTTTGTACAGAGGATGGGAGAACCAACCCAAGGTTTGCCATTATCAATATGGTCAAGTCACTTCCGACAAAGTCGTAGGACACGTCCAAATCTTGAGATCCAACACACCTAACCCTCCAAGATTTTTAGGACGACACATAGTTCTACATGATTTAACTTACACTATACTCCCTCCATTCCAAAATGGTTTTAGTTCAAATTAGTGTTGTTTACCTGATTTCTCAGGGCACCGGGTGAAGACCTTTATTCGGTGTGGACTCGGCAATGGCGACGCTCTGCGCCATTCTCGTAGCATAGGGGTGTTTAGTTCTCTCAATGCTCGTTGCTGGTAGCGTAGTCGCGTGCATTTTACGTGTGTTGGATATGTCAGGATCATCTTTGTCAGAGGGCTACCTCACTGTGTTCTATCATTCGGCCATGTACATCTTTGGATGGTTCTTTATTTATAAAGCGGGGTGAAACACAGTTTTGAGAGAGTGTTGTTACCCTTATTTACACATTTCAAACATGTCAGAACATAAATTATAGTTGTGTTTACCCTTATTTACATGTTTCAAAATGTGTAGAAACATGTGAACCCATTGTAACTTATTAATGAGTCAATTGCCTAAAAAAATAGACAAAATAAACACTTTCTCAGGTTGAACACACTCCACTTTATTAATTGGTTCATAGGAATACAATGAAGATCATGGAGCTGAAAATCCAAACATAGCCCTTCAAGAAGACCTAGAACCCATCCCCAACAAAGTCCATTGCCCATGATAACAAAAAAAATAAATACGTGCCACAACACAAAAGCCCATTACCGTGGCGTGTGAGCACATAACCGTACATAACCGGTTGTGGATTTCTATTGCACGTACTCCAGGATTTCGATCTCCCTTTTTTCTTTAATTGAAATTGTGTGTAATTAGCAAAAATTAGAATCACACACAAAAAAATCAAATGAAGGTGAATTAAAATCAGTTGAAAATTAGGAATTCTAATCTTAGGTTTTTTCGTTATTTGAGTCAAAAAAGGGGTCATATTTTCACCGACAGACTCACACACATCGCACGGACGTGAACCTGTTGCATCCTTTTTGGCCTTATGAGCGGACGTTTACGCTCAATAAATATGGACATGGCTAGCGGGCGCCCGCTGGTGGGAACGAGCGCTCTTCCAAATATGGAAGGAGCAGCCGACGCGCCTGATGTGATCCACAAAAAAAAGGAATCTTGTCCGCACGTTCATTTGTTTGGGTGTTCAAAAAATTTAAAAAACTGTAACTTTTGATTGAAGCGTCCAAATTCAGTTTCGTTTTCACATCCGGGTTTCTTGTGATGAGTTCTTCAAAACTAGATCTCATATCGATAGGTTTCGTCGAACTTTTTTTCGAGGCAACTTTGTGTCCGATGGAGGCAACTTTAGTGCTATAGGAAGGCAACTTCATTTTTTTTCCTAGTAGGACTAACTGTTAGGTTGGTTAGTGTAAAAAATGAGAAAATCACACAAAATATGAGGCACCTTTAGTGCTACATATAAGAAACTTCATTGCAGTACGTGTATCAATGAATTTTGCTAACATTATCACAACTTGGCTACCATAGCCGCTCAGTTGCCTACCCTGGATGTTTAGTTGTCTATCATTGATGTCGAGTTGCCTACAATACTATGAAACTGGCCTACCATTGATGTCTAGTTACCTGCTATTGGTAATTAGTTACCTACTGAAAGAACATGCGGTGCCCCCATGTTTGGTTTTGGTAATTGATGACAGTCTCTATGGACTAATGGTTGCCTTGAGTTATATTTGAAGGTTTTGTCCATAGGTTTTCTTGGAGTACATGTGTTGGTTTCAAGGAGAGTTTGTGTCGACCAAGGTGCTATTCAAGGAATTACCTAAAGATTGGTCTTGTGAGAGGTTGATCAAGACTAAGTCAAAGAGTGAATCAAGTTGATCAACCCACAAAGCCTAGAAGATGTACCGAGAGGGATCAAGTGATCCCATGGTATGGTAAGCATTGTCAAATACGCTTTGTGTATTAACCCATGGTCTTCGTGAGAGTTCTTTGTGGGGTTAGGTTGCGGTGTGCAAGTTCAAGTGGAGCATCACAAAGAGATCAAATGCTTGAAGCTTTTCGTCCTTTGTGGTGACAATGGACTTGTGAAGATGTGCGGAAGAGTGGCTCACCCATAGTGGAGTATGGGGGAGCAATCAACTAGTCTGCATCGAGTCAACACAATCAAGAAAGGTGGTCCAACTTGAGGGAGTCAATATCGTCATCATCTAGCTCAAGTGGACCATGTGCAAGGCAAAGGTTTGCCCTTGATAGGTTTTCTATTTTACCGGTCTCATGATGGTAGTTGGGAGACCGGGTTATAGGATTGATTGCCGTACTATCAAGGGGGGCTCTCGATGAGTAGCTTGATCATATCATTTGTAGAGAGCTCAAACCATTGCATCCTTGCATCATCTTTCTTGATTCTTGTTTGGTTCTCTTTGTGAGTTTTGGAGCTTATGGTCATCTTGATGACAAACTCGAGTTCATCGAAAATGGGAGTTCACTTGCATCTTCTATGATGTTTTCGATGTTGGAGGTTATGCTCGTTCTTCTCTGTTGGAGGTTTCACTCCTCTATTTGTTAGGCATACCTCCCCTGTCGTTGTTTTGATGCTACTCGTCTTCTTGTTTCCAACAAGCTTGAGTTTGCTCAATTCGGAGCTCATATGCAGAAGTTATGGCAGTTCTGATTTTCCATGGGGTATACTTGCTTTCGTGGAAGTTGCATAAGGATGGCGCCAGCGGTAGTACCGCTGGGCCGGAGCGGTAGTACCGCTTATCGCCACAAACGGTAGTACCGCCCATGGCCATAAGCGGTAGTACGGCTCCGGTTCCGCGCTGGTACCGCCTCGACTCGAGACGTGGTTTTCTCGTGTCGGGTTCAGCGGCAGTAGGAGCGGTAGTACCTCTCATGTGCGGTAGTACCGCGGCTACCACCACCCCTAGTGCCGCTCAATGACCCTCCTCCCTGTTCCTTCTCCCCGTGCTCGTGGAAGGCGTTGTGCGCGGTCCCAACGGTAGTACCGCTGGGCCAAGCGGCAGTACCGCTGGCTCCAGCGGTAGTGCCGCTCATACGGCTCTGCCTCGCACTCTGTTTCGCTCCGCTCTCCGTGTTCTGCCGCCCGGGCGGTAGTATCGCTCCCCTGAGCGGTAGTACCGCTCGTGCGCGGACTGAGCACATAACGGTTGGATTCGGGAGCTCCTATAAAAGGGGGTCTTCTTCCCCATTCAACCTTATCCTCTGAGCTCATGTTCTTCCCCCATTGTTGACCTTCTTCGAACTTGCTAACTCTCAATCCCTCCATGGATTCTTACTAGTTTTTGAGGGAAAAGAGAGAGGAGATATAGATCCACATTTCCACCAATCACTTTCTCCTCTATGTGAGGGGAATCCCTTGGATCTAGATCTTGGAGTTCTTCGTGTTCTCTTCTTCGTTCTTCCTCTCATTTTCCTCCCTAGCATTTGTTGCTTCGGTGGGATTGGGGAGAGAAGAACTTGGGCACTCCGTGTGCCCTTGCCATTGCATTTGGTGCATCGATCTGAGTTCTCCACGGTGATACGTGGAAGTTACAAGTTGAGAAGCTTATTACTCTTGGGTGCTTGGTACCCTTGAGTTTGTTCCTCTTGGGTGCTTGGGCGACCTAGACGTTGAGGTCACCTCGGAGCCATATTCCATTGTGGTGAAGCTTCGTGGTGTCGTTGGGGAGTTAACCCCAACCTTTGTGGTGTTCGGAGCTCAATCATTGTGGTGTAAAGTTCCAGGCAAGCGTCGGGGTCTCCAATTAGGTTGTGGAGATCGCCCCGAGCAATTTGACGGGTTTCGATGACCGCCCCCAAGGGTTGCCAAATTGTACAGGTTCGGTAACCGCCCCCAAGGGTTGCCATTTGTACGGGTTCGGTGATCGCCCTCAAGGGTCCCTTAGTGAAATCACGGCATCTTGCATTGTGCGAGGGCGTGAGAAGATTACGGTGGCCCTAGTGGCTTCTTGGGAAGCATTGTGCCTCCACACCGCTCCAAACGGAGATTAGCATCCGCAAGGGTGTGAACTTCAGGATACATCGTCGTCTCTGCGTGCCTCGGTTATCTCTTACCCGAGCCTTTTTACTTATGCATTTTACTTTGTGATAGTCATATTGTTTCTTGTCATATATCTTGCTATCACATAGTTGCTTATCTTGCTTAGCTTAAGTTGTTGGTGCACATAGATGAGCCTAGTTGTTTTAGGTTTTGTGCTTGACAAATTAACCGCTAGATTTATTCCGCATTTGTTCAAGCCTAAAGCGTAATTATTTTAAAACGCCTATTCAACCCCCCCCCCCTCTAGGCGACATCCATGATCTTTCACCTACCATTGTTTCTCAGTTGTCTAACTTTGTAATTAGTTCACTACAATATTATGAAGTTGCTTATCATTGCTTTTTTCTAAGTTGCTTAGAAACACTATGAAGTTGCCTATCAGAGATGCTCAGTTGACTGCCATTACTATTTTAGTTGCCTAAAATATATTAAAAAGTTGACTGTCAATGTTGTTAGGTTGCCTATATATGAAACTAAGTTGTTTACCATATCGAACGGATATTCTATGCAACATAGGATAAGGTTAGACTACTCACTAATCATGATAGGCAACTTAGGACAGGCTACCTCGGAAAGTAAGTTTCATATAGCACTATCAATATGGAGATGAAGCTAGTTATGATAGAATATTTGCTGGTTGTGGTAGAAAATTTTGAGATTGTTATGCACTCAAACGGTACACAAAAAAAGTTAGCAACTTTTGGGGTATATTTATACAACTACAGTGCACTCATCAAACAACTCATGTGTACTCTGAGTTGGTATCTAGAAAAGGGCAACCACATGTGAAAAAGTCTAAGTTCACCATTGATGGAGCTATTGGAGGCAAACAAGAACAATAACTTTAAGATCGTTATGCACTTGAGTATCACGCAAAAAAAGTTAGCAACTTTTAGGGTGTTTTTGTACAATTCCAGTATATTCAACAAGCAACTCATGTGTGTTTTCCATTATTATATCGAGATTCAAATTGTTTTTGCTGGCAACTCATGCCAAAATTATGAACAACTTGTGTAATTTTGTGGGCAATTGTCTGATCCGTCCTTTATGAAATTATCATCACCCCGATGCAACTTCTCATCTATCCCCACTTTCTCAACTAGCCAACACACGCGAACTGACCAGCCAACACACACATGCTGAAGGTTGAATGCAAAATATGCATAATATATGTTGAACGCAAGTTGCTTCTTTAGTATTGAAGGTTGCCTCATGGTAATTTTAAAGTTGCCTACGAATGATGCTCAGTTGCCTACATACGATGAAAATTTGCCCCATGTAGTTTTTATGTTGTCTATGGTATAGTAAATTCACTAGTACAAATGATGCAAGGAAGTTGCTTCTATTTAGTACTAAAATTGCCTCGACTAGAACCAAAGTTGCTTTTAAAAAATTCATCGAAACATATATATATGGGATTTAGTTTTGAAGATCTTGTTGCAAAAAACCTGATGGTGAAAACAAATTTTCATTGACACTTGGTTCAAAAATTATAACTTCTAAAAAAATTGAGACGAAATAAAGTGGAATGACATAGCACATGCATGTAGGTAATCCTTAGTATTTGAACGCCCATCCGTTAAGAATTCAGAAATAAATATTACTCCTTCCTCCTGTATAATATAAGGCCTTCTTTGGTTCATATAACAAGAATTTTATAGGAATAAGAAAATCATAGGAAGTGAGATGACATGCATGTCAATTCCCATAGAGAAAGAGATGTCATTTGGTGCATAGGATAAGATTTTTTCCATTAAGTCTAGGCTAATATTTTTTTTCCTCCAAAACGTGAAGGATTGATTCCTATCCTACATAAAAATAGGAATCCATTCCTACAAACCAAAGGGCTTCAAAGGAATTTTTCTTCTGCAAATCCTATCCTATAGAATTTCTACAAAAATGCTACAAACCAAAAAAGGCCTAAGAAAGAAAATATTCTAGGTCTGAGGGGATAGTTATGAGTGCAGTCCAAAGGAAAGTGGAGAGAGGGGGCACCATTCAGCCAATTGCGATTTTCTTAAACACATCATCTCAGCCTTCACAAAATGAAAAGCAACACTTAAAAAAACTTTAATATATTTTTTTGTTGACATAAAACCATAATAATGCATCCAGATGATCAGTTGTTAAGTACTCAAATTTTAGCTAAGCAACTAAGAATCTTTGTGGAATTGAACCACCTTCCATCTGGGATTTGAGCATATGCCCCGGATCCACAGAGAATCTCTCCTGACAGAGAAAGATCCACGACAAAAAGCAATGATAAGACTTGTTGCTTATTACTTCCTCCATTCCAGATTATATTAAATATTAAATATCATATTAATTTCAAGAAATATAATGTCAAAATACTTTTCATGACGATCTAATGATGCAAGTACGAAGATTTTGATGCAAAAGATGAAACCTTATATTTTGGGTTTACTAGCATAATTTGGGTCAGATTTTGACCAAAGATTTTAATAAATAAAATATTCCTTCCATCCAATATAAGTGTCGCTGCTTACTAATTTTGGGACCAAGAGAGCAAGTTATATAGCAAAACTAATTTGAAACTACATCAACTCAAATATAATTTGGTGACATGCATTAAGACCAAACATATGGTCCCAAAATATCAGAAGTACTATAAAACCGAGAATGAGGTACTCCCTTCGTCCAGAAAAAGTTGTCCCAAGCTTCTTATCTTTCAAATGGATGTATCAAGCACTAATTTGGTGCTAGATACATTTATTTGAGGGACAGGCTTTTTTGGACAGAGGGAATATTGTAGGCAGTATATTTCATATTTTTGGGTCAAATTTTGACCATAAATTTAACTGATAAAATACTCCCTGCATCCAATAAGTGTCGCTGCTTTATAAAAAACTTAATAAATAACCTATACTTATTTTTGGACTGAGGGAGTATAAGTTATACATAGCAAACATAAATTGAAACTGCATTCAAATACAAATTCAACAATATAATTTGATGACATGCAAGACCATATGATCAAATTTTGACCCAAAATACAACAAGGACTAATAAACCCAGAATGAGGTAGTATTGTGTGCAGAGGGCGTATATAAATTTCATAGTCAGATTTTGAACATGAATTTAACTAATAAAATACTCCCTCCATCCAATATAAGTGTCACTGGTTTACAAATTATAAGAACTTGAAATAAATCAACCACACTTATTTTAGGACTGAGGGAGTATAGGTTATACATAGCAAACATAAATTGGAACTACATTCAAATACAAATTCAACAATATAATTTGGTGACATGCATTGAGACAAATATATGGTCAAATTTTGACGCGGAATACTGACTAATAAACATTGGCAATTGCTGCAGCAACTCCAATTGCAGACCAGTTCCAGATCTAGTGCAGATATAACTAGTAAATGGCTGGAAATTATCTGCGCAAACCATTCAACAACTATATATGCAATAAACTAACAGCACAAGATCCTCATAAATGTCAACACGAACTTATGTGTACCCAACTGGACAAAAACACAACTAAAACTCATTGCTGACAGATATATTAAAACTACAATGGGAAAAAATAAGTAAAGAAGATTGAAAATAGACTTGTTCAATATGAAATTATGTGTGGGATATAAGGAATGTAATATTTGAACTAAAACTAACCACAGGCTAAATGCAGAAGAATCAAATAGCACAGAATTTACATAAGAGTACATCTTAACCAGTTTCTTGAAGTCTGCTGAGCCTACGATGACCGGAATTGAGGTCCACATTTAGATTCTTCTGCTGAGCACGTATTCCAAAACCAAAGCAGGTGCTTCTTCATACTGGTTCAGCCAATGGCGATAGAACAAATATGATGTCCACATCCAGGGAAGATAGCTGTAGATTTAATTTCAGGACTATACAATCCCATCATACAGCTATTCAGGCTACATTAGGTAAGAGTTACAAGTTGAAATAGAAAACCAAGATCAAATTCTGATCACTGTACATCTCAATAGAGCAGACAAATATACGAACACAAATTTAGATAAAATAACAACCTTTGATATAAATAGCATATTCTGGGAAAAAATATCAAAATATATTGAATCTGGTACCTAAACGATTTGGTCTTTGTTTAGACTGCCGATTGTTAATGAAGTTCAAATTTGAGCTGTGATGTGATAGTAGATTCAACTGCGAATCAGACAAACGATTTTACTACAACTTAAATGGGTTCGAGTGATTACAAATTCCTCTGTGTAAACAAACTCAGAACAGAATACAATTTACGAGAGCGGAAATTCGTCTGAAGTTTATGTATGCTTCAGCTGCAGATTATCGATTGTACCTTTGGTTTGTAGCACCTTGATCGATTCGCGACGGTAGAACGTTGTGCCAGGAAGATCGGATCGGACGAGAGGTGCAGACAAAGGAGCACACCAGGACACGGTGGGGGGAGACCCCGGGGCTAAAACAGAATAACCCCCGTGCGATCTCCCCCCGGGACACAAGAACCATCTTTATTACGGTGGCGGCCTGCCATGCGAGCGCACCCAACATGGCAAAGGCCTCTAGGTGTCACATCTCTCCTTTTTCACTCCTTTTCCCCTCTCGGCACGATCACCTCGCTTGTTACATGCTCTTACCTCTGATCTCTTAGATGTAATAATTATCGAGATATCATCGGATAATTATCAATACAAGAGCCGTCGTCGCGCGAAGCGGGGAAGCCGGGATCCACACGTGCACGTCGGAGAAGAAGCCTTCATCGCCGCAGAGTCAACTCTAGACCGCCGGGAACCCCCAGATCCGCCGCGGGCCATCAGATCTACGAGTAATACCGGCACAGAATGTCAGGCAAGACGGATCTACGGCTCAATCACGCGGTAGAGACGGTCTCAGCGGGGGGAAATACTCACAGGTAACAGATCTGAGTCGCCGGACGGGCAGATCGGAAGATGCAGCCGCCTCGCGTCTCGCTCCAAGATCGCCGCAAGCCCAGCCCGCCGATCGACGAGGAACCTGCGAACCAGAGAGCGCACGGGGGTTTCGAGGAGGAAAAAATCATGGTAGACAAGAGACTCACGGGCTCACCTTGCCGAGATGGAGGTAGTTGTGGTTGGGAGGAAGAGGCGTGTTCTTCTCTATATCAAGGATCTGGTCTAGTCTATAGGGGGGAGGGGAAAAGGTTGCGTGTCGCAGAGGAGAACGCGGCGGCTTTGTTGGTGGTATGCTCGGAGTCGGAGGATATGCCGAGGACAGGTATTTATGGTCTGGTAGGCCGAAGCGGACGGCCCAGATGAAGTAGTTGCGGTTGGACGGCCGAGATGGAACACGTGTGGCACGAGATCATTGGCTGTGGCAGGTGGACATGAGTTTTTTTTAGGGCTGAAGTATAG